>NC_054502.1:7109078-7316578 GCF_017639515.1 Carcharodon carcharias
CTGTCCTCACCCGTTCTTTCCCAGGCCCTTTACACTGCTCGCTTCACTTTTTTACTCCTTTCGACAACCTGCTGGCTTTTGAAATTTACAAGAGGGATTTCCTTCATCCTCCTTTCTTCAGGCTTCCTTCCTTCTGCGCCTTGGCCGTTCTCTTGAATTATACAAATATCTGCAAGTTAGATACTGAAAGACCAGCTGGCTTGTCAATCTGCCCTACTCACACAACTGATCAGACACTGTCCCTTCCCCAGCCCTTCCCTGAACCATGAAACCTTCTGGCAGAGGTTAAAAGAACCCAGGGCCAAGAAGGAAGGATGAAGGAAACCAGTCCAGAAAATCACACAAACAGAATGTAATCTATAAAAACTCTGACCTATATGATGCGATCGCTGCTCCAGTTAGGGACTGGTCTGGCTCCTTCTTGAAAGTGAGCAGAGAGTCAGCACCCAATGCTGGCATTCTATTCCAGTGACTCGCTACTCTCTGGGAAATGATTAAATCACCTGACATCTGGTCTATTCCCACTCTTACACAGTTTAAACCCATGTCCCCCGGTGGTCCCCAATCGGCTGAACTGAAATAATCCATCAAAAGGATTATTTCCTTTGTGCTGTTGGCCCCACTTTCCCCTCTGAAGCGCAGTGGGTCTTGCTGGGGCAGAGAGGGGGAGCAGGAGAGCCGTGGAATGGGGTACTGCCCCCCCGAGTTCCAGTAACAACCAAATGCCCATCCATTTGAATCAGTCGTGATTTTCAACAGCCTCTGTAGCAATGGAGGGCTTTCAATCCAAACCTGGTCCTATCCTCACCCAGCACCTTCTGGCAGGAACCTTGGATGATTTCCTCCTTCTCTCCCCCACCGCCCCCCCCTTACCCATGATCCGCACCCCACTCCCCAAGCCCAGGAGCACTGATGTGGAATATAGTTCCTCTACTGAACTTGGATAGCTGTACACAGCAGATCGAGCTTGGGACACGGATGAGTTGCTTACAACAGCAACTTGCATTTATGTAGGACTGTCCCCAGGAAAACACCCAAGGCACTTGATATGAGTGTCATCTGACAGAAATTGCCACTGAGCTCAAGGAGATATTAGCTTAGGTGACTGAAAGCTTGGTCAAAGAGATAGGTTTTAATGAACAACTCTAAGGAGAGAGAGGTGGATACAGTGTAAGGTCTAAGAGTGGGTCGAGTTGGATCGCGCTTTCAGGGAGCCAGCACAGACACAATGGGTTGAATGGCCAACTATGTTTAATGAGAAGCTTAAAGAGGAATCCCTAGAATTTAGGCCCCAGGTGGTGAGAAGACTTGACCAGCAGAGGTTGGGTGAAGGGTGTGGGGGATGCGCAAGAGGCCAGAGTTTTTAAGGAGTCGCGGCCTAAACACTCTGGATCCCCAGTTTTGTTCTGTAAATCGGACAACACACTCACGCTCTGATCATCATCCTCGCTTTGCATGTGATCAGCAATGAACTCCACTCCATCCATCGTATCTTCAATCCTGTGGCTGTAGAATTGTTCGCGTGACGACCTCTTCCCGTGGTCTCGCACCCCATTGGCACCCACCGGCAGCTCCATGAGCCGCGCCCCGTACCCGCGTGCGGAGGCCTGGTTGACGAGGCAGGCGCAGGGCTCGGCGCTGATCCTGGGCGCAAGCCACCTTCCTCCTCCGTGTGCTGCCATTCTGCTCCTCTGCCGCAGCCTCTGCTTGGCGCAGTTGTTCCTGGGCTGCTTCATGAAAAGGATGGCAGGCAGCTTGTCCAGGAATACCAGCCTGACCCAGAGGGGCATGGTGTGGGTGGTTGGTGAGCGGTGGTGCACGTTGAGCACGCACACGCTGGTCACAATGGAGAAGGTGACCAAGACCATGGTGAACATTAAGTACTTGCCCATCAGTGGCACATCCAGCGAGGTGGGGGGCACGATCTTGGAGATGAGGAGGAGGAAGACGGTGAGAGCCAGCAGCACGGAGATGCAGAGGGTCATCTTCTCACCACAGTCCGAAGGCAGGTAGAAGACCAGGATGGCCAAGGAGGTGATGAGCATGCAGGGGATGATGAGGTTGATGGTGTAGAAGAGCGGCTTCCTCCGGATGATGAAGTCGTACGTGATGTCCACGTAGGTGTGGTCGTCGGGGTTCTCGTTGCGCCGCCCTGGCAGCGCCACAATGTCCCACTCGCCACTCGGCGTGAAGTCGTCCAAGCTGGCCACATCCGAGCGCAGCACCAGGTCGATCTCCGTGCGGTCGTATGTCCAGGAGCGGAACTTGAGGGTGCAGTTCTGCTGGTCGAAGGGGAAGTGTTTGACCTCGATCTTGCAGGCACTCTTGTAGATGGCAGGGGGCAGCCAGAAGATGCTGCCGTCGTGTGAGACCACCGCGTTGGAGTAGAAGGACACCTCGTATGTGCCATCGGCGCTGCAAGGGAACAAAAAGCAACACCATCAAGCGAAGCAATGACTTGCGTTTAGACAGCACCTTTCATGACCTCCGGACATCCCAAAGCACTCCACAGCCAATGGGACTTACTCTTTTTGAAGTTTTGTAACAGGAAACGCTTGCAGCAAAATTCTGCACAGCAAGATCCCACAAACAGCAATGACCTGATTTTTAGCGATGTTGGTTCGGGGATAAACATTGGTCCCAAGGACACTGGAGAGAAGCTCCCCTTCTCCAATTCCAGTAGTTGGAAGGGATTGTTTGCCCCCAACCTGAGAGGGCCTCAGTTTTAATGCCTCATCCGATAGATGGCACCTCCAACGGTTTGGTGCTTCCTCAGTACTGGCAGCAGGAATGCCGGCCTGGATTATGCGTTTAAGACTCTGGAGCGGGACTCAAACCCATGAAATCCTGGCTCAGGGGGCGAGAAGCTGCTACTCACTAAGCCATGCACTGCTGGACTAGAGCACAGTGTCCACATCAATGGGGGCTGATGGCATCAGATACCACTGCCTGCAGGAGAACATCGAGAGGGGTAAGTGCTGAGCTAACGCTGCTGTCTTTTCCCACCATCAACCCCTGGGAGACTGGCAAGGGCCGCTTAAACCAGACTAGTGCCAAGCCTTGGACCAACCCGGAACCCAACAGAGGTGAGAATAACTGTATAATCCTCAGGGCACATTGGGGTTGAACTTCAGCGAAGAAGAAGCCTTGTTTAAATTCCAGCAGGCGAATGCAAGGTGCCAAGGTCAAACCCTTGAAATGGGACAGCGTAGGCTGCCAGCAAGGCAGGTTTACTGGGGGCACAGCGGCACGAGGGTGGAGGTTCAGCCAGCCTAGGTTATCTTTAATCAGGTTCTCCTGCTCCTGCAGAACCGTCAGAAAGATAAAATTCGGCCCTCAACCTTCTCCGGGACCTCTCGGGTTCCACTTCCCGTGCATCCAGTCCAGGTTTCAACCTGTAATGGCCCCCAGGGTCCGATTTAGATTACTAGTGCCAAGTTCCTACTTGACGAAGGGTTCATCGATTTGAAATGGGCTCAGATGCCCGCTCGTGGATTCCCTTCACTTCAATGGTATAAAATGCAACTGTCCACTGCTCTGAGGCCATTGCTGTCCTGTCACTGCCAGGCTGAAACTGTTAATCCAGGGTGTAACCAACATCACAGACAGGAGGAAGCACTCCGTGACCATTGCTACACCCAGCACAGCCCCCCACCCTCCAACCCCAATCCTGGTCTGTGCTGCATTAGCCACTTTGGAGTTAGGCAATATCCTGGGAGGGGGGGTCACTGTCACGTTGCTCCCCTCCCCCCTCTCCTGATCACCCATCCAGTGACTCCTGTACCAGCAGGTGACAGATGAAGGCCATGAGTGAGGGCTCTCCACCACCAACATCCCCCCACCCCCACACCATCACAGTTCATCTATTAAAAGTGGGCAGTGCCCATGGAAACTCAACAAGTTTCTGTGGGAAGGGGGAAAAAGGGAGTGGAGAAGATTCATCTCTTGATTCACAATTTGACCTTTTCCCCCAATAAAGTTGTATTGTTTCTGCCCCTAGTCATGGAGTACAGGGCCTCCCAAAAGGATGTTTCGGACCTCACTGACTTGAAGAAACAGGTTGTCACCTACTTATTGTAAAGGACCACGTCCGGGAGCCAGATGTGAGTGGATGGAAGCCGCACCTTTACAATCCCCTCATAGTCTGCTGGATTCCAGGTCAGTCGATAATCCTTCCATTCCTGGCAGAAAGAAAACCAACAGGTCAGGCTTTAGGCCAAGGGCGATGCTATAGGGACAGGGTTGTCTGTGCGAGCTCCTGCAGCTGTCAGTTTTGTCCACATCAATATAAGGAAAGATTGTGCTGACAAATGGAATAGATCAGCATCAAACACTCCCAGCACGGGGTTAGATACTGAGTAAATCTCCCTCTACCCTGTCCCCATCAAACACTCCCAGGACAGGTACAGCACAGGGTTAGATACAGAGTAAATCTCCCTCTACACTGTCCCCATCAAACACTCCCAGGGCAGGTACAGCACGGGGTTAGATACAGAGTAAATCTCCCTCTACACTGTCCTCATCAAACACTCCCAGGGCAGGTACAGCACAGGGCTAGATACAGAGTAAAGCTCCCTCTACACTGTCCCCATCAAACACTCCCAGGACAGGTACAGCACGGAGTTAGATACAGAGTAAATCTCCCTCTACACTGTCCCCATCAAACACTCCCAGGACAGGTACAGCACGGGGTTAGATACAGAGTAAATCTCCCTCTACACTGTCCCCATCAAACACTCCCAGGACAGGTACAGCATGGGGTTAGATACAGAGTAAATCTCCCTCTACACTGTCCCCATCAAACACTCCCAGGACAGGTACAGCATGGGGTTAGATACAGAGTAAATCTCCCTCTACACTGTCCCCATCAAACACTCCCAGGACAGGTACAGCACGGGGTTAGATACAGAGTAAAGCTCCCTCTACACCGTCCCCATCAAACACTCCCAGGACAGGTACAACACGGGGTTAGATACAGAGTAAAGCTCCCTCTACACTGCCCCATCAAACACTCCCAGGACAGGTACAGCACGGGGTTAGATACAGAGTAAAGCTTCCTCTACACTGTCCCCATCAAACACTCCCAGGACAGGTACAGCACGGGGTTAGATACAGAGTAAAGCTCCCTATAAAGAAGGACACGTTATCACTGACCTGTGTGAGCCAGACGTTGGTGGTCATTATCTGTTCCCTTTCATGCTGAAACACAAGAAGCCAACGATCATTGACTGACAATAAACATGATTTTGTCAGATGTTTAGTTTGGTGCTGGGATCTGTTGTGTTCATTCATCCTTAAGAGCCATTGAGAACGTGAGTCTGATTCTACCAAAGACCTGTTGCACTGTCGAGATAGACTCACCAACTATTCCTCATGCATCAGGTGTGGAGATAGCTCTGGAATTGGAGGAGGTAACAAACCAAACCCTGTGCTTTCCACTGTCTCTCTCTCTCTTTCTTTGTCCTTGTGTGTGTGTGTGTGTGTGTCTATGTCTCTATCTCTCTCTTGCATCTCCCTCCCAACCCCATTTTGCTGTGTGCACTCACCACACTGATAAGCTGTGCCAGAGAGACCATCAGTTGTACTGACACCAGTTGTGAGCTGTTAGTCGCTGGACGGATTAGCTTGTTGTAATGCGCTGGGTTAAGGAGGTGAATCACCAGCCTTTCCTCTGTGGAGATTGACAGGCTCCCTGAAACAGAAAGAAGTTGTAATTTTCTTTTAGAAAAAAAATCCTTTCTGGTGTTTCCTTCCCTTCCTCTCCTGAAGGTGCTGACTCTCACTGGGGTACAGGTCCCCTTCCTCCCCTGAAGGTGCTGACTCTCACTGGGGTACAGGGTCCCTCTCCTCTCCTGAAGGTGCTGACTCTCACTGGGGTACAGGTCCCCCTCCTCTCCTGAAGGTGTTGACTCTCACTGGGGTACAGGTCCCCCTCCTCTCCTGAAGGTGCTGACTCTCACTGGGGTACAGGTTCCCCTCCTTTCCTGAAGGTGCTGACTCTCACTGGGGTACAGGTCCCCTCCTCTCCTGAAGGTGCTGACTCTCACTGGGGTACAGGTCCCCCTCCTCTCCTGAAGGTGCTGACTCTCACTGGGGTACAGGTGTATTATTGGGTGTAACACTCCTGGATGTACTATGGAACTCACTGATGCTGGTGTGCTTATCCAAGTCTAGCCAATCACACTACAACCAGTGGACCAACTCTATCTATGAGGAGGGGTCAATCTGCCTGTCAGCCCAGTAACAATCAGTAACTGGTGTCACAGTCTGGGACTGTGCTCATTAATTGCTCTGTTGCTGGATCTGTGCCCAGTACATTCTGTCACATCTTGTTGAATCAGTCACCATTAATCACCTCACTGGAGAGTGAGATGAGACATTTGCTTAGAATGAAAAGTGGAAAATCACTCTGCCTCACTGGGTCCTGTTTCCATGGAGATCTGTTAGTTTGCACACAACAAACTTTCTGCAGCCTTTGGGATGGTTGGAAGCGACTCTCTTCCTTGTGAACCTTTGGGACCTTCTGACTTGGAAACATATCGGCTGTTCCTTCGCTGTCGCGGGGTCAAAATCCTGGAACTCCCTCCCTAACAGCACGGTGGGTCTACCTACACCACAGGGACCGCAGCGGCTCAAGAAGGCAGCTCACCCAACCCCTTCTCAAGGGGGCAATTGGGGATGGGGAAAAACGCTGGCCTAGCCCACCAAGCCCACATCTCATGAAAGAATAGGAAAATATCCTGGTGCTCGTTTATGTATAAACTCAGCAAGTGAAGGACTGCAGAGGAATCATGCCGAGCTCTCACTTTCCAGCAGAAGGGTTTTTGCCCAACAACCAGGAGTGAGTTGCCTGGCTTACCCACTCCACCCACCATCCCCACTCCAAGGACAGAGGCCTCTTTTTATCATCCAGTTCAATTCTGAGTCCCCAGTTGGTTTTGACCCTTGGATATGCTTTGCTCCTTTGGAACAAGAGAGCCAGTCACCCTTCACCCCCACGGTTGACGAGTGGGGAAGGGGGAAGTGGTCCCGGTTGACAGCCCTCCCTCGAGCAACGCAAGTTTGGGATCTTGCCCTGTAGAAAAGGACAAGCTTTCCTTGCTGAGACAACAGCAATTGGCGAGCTGCAGTTTAACTGTGGACGCTGTGGTAGCAGTATAACTACAGTCTGTTCTCCTTCTTTCGAGGGGCATGTGCTGCAATTTGACGAGGGGTATGGGCACCAACTCAGCTTACCACCACCTGTTGGGGCACTAACTGTTTCCACCATTCCGTGTCATTATCTGCCCGGGGGTCCTAAGCTCTGGAATTCTACCCCCAAACCTTTCCTCTCCATTCCTTTAAGAGGCTCCTTAAAACTTACCTCTTTGGGCAAGTCTTTGTTCATTCATGGTATATGGGCGTCGCTGCCTAGGCCAGCATTTATTGCCCATCCCTAATTGCCCTTGTTCAGGGGGCAGTTAAAAGAGTCAACCACATTGCTGTGGGTCTGGAGTCACGTGTAGGCCAGGCTGGGTAAAAATGGCAGATTTCCTTCCCTAAAGGGCATTAGTGAAACAGATGAGTTTTTACAACAATCATTTCATGGTCATCATTAGATGTTTAATTCCAGATTTTATTGGATTCAAATTTTATCATCTGCCATGGTGGGATTTGAACCCAGGTCCCCAAATCATTACCCTGGGTTACCAGTCTAATGACAAAAGCACTACGCCTCCATCTCCCCCAAAGACCAAGTCTTTGATCACCTGCCTTAATATCTCCTTAAATGGCTCAATGTCAAATTTGTGTCTGATTGTATGCTCCTGTGAAGTATCTTGGGGGATGTTTTACCATGTTAACAGTACAAGACAAGTTGTAAAATTTCCATTCTGCTACCTTCTGCAGAACAGCAGAGCAAGATGGTGTGTATAGTTTTGGCCTCCTTACTTAAGAAAGGATATAGTTGCTTTTGAAGCAGATCAGAAAAGGTTCACTCTACTGATTCCTAAGATGAAGGGGTGAGGAACGGCTGGAGAGGCTGAGCCTGTATCCATTTGAGTTTAGAAGAGTAAAAGTTAATCTTATTAGAATGTAAAAGATCTTGAGGGGACTTGACAGGGTAGCTGCTGAAAGGATGTTCCCCCTCATGGAGAGACTCGAACTAGGGGGTGCAGTTTAAAAATAAAGGGCCTCCCATTTAACTGGGAGATGCGGAGAATTTATTTCCTCTTAGAGGGTCGTGAGTCTGTGGAATTCTCTTCCCCAGAGAACGGTAAAGGCTGAGTCGTTGAATATTTTCAAGGCTGAGTTAAACAGACTTTTGATTAACAAGGGTCTCAGGGGTTATGGATGTAGGCAGGAAAGTAGAGTCGAGGCCACAGTGAAGTCAGCCATGACCTTGTCAATTGGAAGAGTGGGCTCAAGGGGCTGAATGGCCTACATTCGTACATTTGCATGTCTGAACATCTTCTCTGACTTCTCACTGAGATATCACTATGGGACGCTTTCCAACAGAATACAGGAAATCTTAAACAAGTGGAAATATTAAGCTTAAGCAATTTGTCCTCCTAATTCCACCCCTTCCCTCACCTCTCCCAACTCCAGCTGGAGCTCAGTTTCACTGACTGCCCACTGACATCTCACCCACCTGCCCTTTCCATACGTCGGAACCAAGACTATTTGTCCATGTAGGGCATCATTGCTATAAAGGACAATGGTGGTGTAGTGGTAATGTCTCTGTGTTCGTAATCCAGAGGCCCCACCCAGGTGGGGACATGGGTTCAAATTCTGCCATAGCAGCTGGTGGAATTTAAATTCAATTGATAAATCAGGAATTGAAAGCGGGTCTCAGTAATGTTGACTGTGGCAACTATCCTCAATTGTCATAAAAACCCATCTGGTTCACTAATATCTTTTAGGGAGAGAAATCTGCTGTCCTTACCCGGTCTGGCCTACATGTGACTCCAGACCCACAGCCATGTGGTTGACTCTTAACTGCCCCCCTGAATTGGCCGAGCAAGGCCACTCAGTTCAAGGGGGCAATTAGTGGTGGGTGACAAATGTGGGCCTTGCCCGTGACAGCCACATCACCTCAAAGAGTTAAAAAGACCCCATCATCTTCCTGGTAAAGCAGGAACTCTGGATAGCTGAGTCCGTCCACATCCATCATCTATCCTCTCACACGCTCAGCTTTGGAGCCAATGTGATTTTTACTTAGTTGGAGGGTGAGTCTCCATTGGATGTTGCATTTCTGAAACTGAGACACTGGCTCTGCAAGCAACATCCTTGACCATTGCTGGGCCCAGTGCTCAGTGGGTTACACTCTCACCACTGAGCCAAAATGTCGTGGGTTCAAATCCCACTCCATAAACAATTGAGGCAGACGTGACAAGTGCTGCACTGAGGGAGTGCCGCACTGTCGGAGGGTCAGTGCTGAGGGAGCGCCGCACTGTCGGAAGGTCAGTGCTGAGGGAGCGCTGCACTGTCAGAGGGTCAGTGCTGAGGGAGTGCTGCACTGTCGGAGGGTCAGTACTGAGGGAGTGCTGCACTGTCGGAGGGTCAGTACTGAGGGAGTGCAGCACTGTCACAGGGTCAGTACTGAGGGAGTGCTGCACTGTCGGAGTGTCAGTAATGAGGGAGTGCCGCACTGTCGGAGGGTCAGTACTGATGGAGCGCCGCACTGTCGGAGTTCAATACTGATGGAGCGCCGCACTGTCGGAGGATCAGTACTGATGGAGCGCCGCACTGTCAGAGGATCAGTACTGAGGGAGTGCTGCACTGTTGGAGTCTCAGTACTGAGGGACCACCGCACTGTCAGAGGGTCAGTACTTAGGGAGTGCTGCACTGTCAGAGGATCAGTACTGAGGGAGTGCCGCACTGTCCAAGAGTCAATAATGAGGGAGCACCACATTGTTGGATGGTCAGTGCTGAGGGTGGGCTGCACTGTCAAGAGAATCACTACTGAGGGAGTGCCGTACTGTCGGAGGGTCAGTACTGAGGCAGTGCCGGACTGTCAGAGGGTCATTTCTGAGGGAGCGCCGCACTGTCAGAGGGTCAGTACTGAGGGAATGCTGCACTGTCAGAGGGTCAGTACTGAGGGAGCGCTGCACTGTCGGTGGGTCAGTACTGAGTGAGCGCCGCACTGTCAAAGGGTCAGTACTGAGGGAGCGCTGCACTGTCGGAGGGTCAGTACTGAGGGACCGCTGTGCTGTCAGATGTTCAGTACTGAGGCAGTGCTGGACTGTCAGAGGGTCATTTCTGAGGAAGTGCCGCACTGTCCAAGAGTCAATAATGAGGGAGCACCACATTGTTGGATGGTCAGTGCTGAGGGTGGGCTGCACTGTCAAGAGAATCACTACTGAGGGAGTGCCGTACTGTCGGAGGGTCAGTACTGAGGCAGTGCCGGACTGTCAGAGGGTCAGTACTGAGGGAATGCTGCACTGTCAGAGGGTCAGTACTGAGGGAGTGCTGCACTGTCAGAGGGTCAGTACTGAGGGAGCGCTGCACGGTCAGAGGGTCACTACTGAAGGGAGTGCCCCACTGTCAGAGGGCCAGTACTGAGCGAGTGCTGCACTGTCAGAGGGCCAGTACTGAGGGAGTGCTGCACTGTCAGAGGGTCAGTACTGAGGGAGTGCTCCGCTGCCCAAGAGTCAATACTGAGGGAGAAGAACACTGTCAGAGGGTCCATACTGAGGGAGCACCGCACTGTTTGAGGGTCAGTACTGAGGGAGTGCTGCACTGTCAGAAGGTCAGTACTGAGGGAGTGCTGCACTGTCAGAGGGTCAGTACTGAGGGAGTGCTGCACTGTCAGAGGGTCAGTACTGAGGGAGTGCTGCACTGTTAGAAGGTCAGTACTGAGGGGTGCTGCACAGTCGGAGGGTCAGAACTGAGGGGCAGAGCGCACTGTTGGAGGGTCAGTTCTGAGGAGTGTTGCACCATAAGAGGGTAAGTTATTAGGGTGTGCTGCACTGTCCAAGAGTCAATACTGAGGGAGTATGCACTGTCAGAGGGTCAGTATTGAGGGAGTGCCGCACTGTCAGAGGGTCTGTACTGAGGGAGTGCTGCACTGTCAGAGTCTCAGTACTGAGGGACCACTGCACTGTCAGAGGGTCAGTACTGAGGCAGTGCCGGACTGTCAGAGGGTCAGTACTGAGGGAATGCTGCACTGTCAGAGTCTCAGTACTGAGGGATTGCTGCACAGTCGCAGGGTCAGTACTGAGGGAGTGCTGCACTATTGGTGGGTAAGTACTGAGGGAGCGCCGCACTGTCATGGGTCAGTACTGAGTGAGTGCCGCACAATCAGAGGGTCAGTACTGCAGGAGCGCCACACTGTCAGAGGGTTGATACTGAGGGAGTGCCGCACTGTCAGATGTTCAGTACTGAGGCAGTGCCGGACTATAAGAGGGTCAGTTCTGAGGGAGCGCCGCACTGTCGGAGGGTCAGTACTGAGGGAATGCTGCACTGTCAGAGGGTCAGTACTGAGGGAGCGCCGCACTGTCAGAGTCTCAGCACTGAGCGAGTGCTGCACTGTGGGAGGGTCAGTACTGAGGGAGTGCTGCACTGTTGGAGGGTCAGTGCTGAGAGAGTGCTCCATTGTTGGAGGGTCAGTGCTGAGGGAGTGCTGCACTGTTGGAGGGTCAGTGCTGAGGGAGTGCTGCACTGTTGGAGGGTCAGTGCTGAGGGAGTGCTGCACTGTCGGAGGGTCAGTGCTGAGGGAGCACCACATGGGCAGAGGGTCACTTCTGACGGACCACTGCACTGTCAAGAGATTCAGTACTGAGTGCTGCACTGTCGGAGGTTCAGTAGTGAGAGAGTGCTGTAATGTCGAAGGGTCAGTACTGAGGGAGTGCTGCATTGTCCAAGAGTCAATGCTGAGGGAGCACCGCACTGTCGCAGGGTCAGTGCTGAGGGAGTGCCGCACTGTCGGAGGGTCAGTACTGTGGGAGTGCTGCACTGTCAGAGGGTCAGTGCTGAGGGAGTGCCGCACTGTCGGAGGGTCAGTAATGAGGGAGTGCCGCACTGTCGGAGGGTCAGTGCTGAGGGAGCGCTGCACTGTCGGAGGGTCAATACTGATGTAGCGCCACACTGTCAGAGGATCAGTACTGAGGGAGTGCTGCACTGTCAGAGGATCAGTACTGAGGGAGTGCTGCACTGTTGGAGTCTCAGTTCTGAGGGAGTGCCGCACTGTCAGTTGTTCAGTACTGAGGGACCGCCGCACTGTCAGAGGGTCAGTTCTGAGGGAGCACTGCACTGTCAGAGGAGCAGTACTGAAGGAGTACTGTCTGTCCAAGAATCAATACTGAGGGAGCACCGCACTGTCAGGGTGAGTGCTGAGAGTGGGCTGCACTGTCAAGAGAATCACTACTGAGGGAGTGCCGCACTGTCGGAAGGTCAGTACTGAGGGAATGCTGCACTGTCAGAGGGTCAGTACTGAGCAAGTGCCACACAGTCGGAGGGTCAGTACTGAGGGATCGCCGCACTGTCGGAGGGTCAGTACTGAGAGAGTGCTGCACCGTGAGAGGGTCAGTACTGAGGGACTGCCATACTGTCAGAGGATCAGTACTGAGGGAGTGCTGCACTGTCAAAGCAGCAGTACTGAGGGAGTACTGCACTGTCCAAGAGTCAATACTGAGGGAGCACCGCACAATCAGAGGGTCAGTACTGAGGGAGTGCCACACTGTCGGAGTCTCAGTACTGAGGGACTGCCGCGCTGTCAGATGTTCAGTACTGAGGCAGTGCCAGACTGTCAGAGGGTCAGTTCTGAGGGAGCACTGCACTGTCATAGGGTCAGTACTGAGGGGGTGCCCCACAGTTGGAGGGTCAGTACTGAGGGAGCGCTGCACTGTCAAAGGGACAGTACTGAGGGACCGCCATACCGTCAAAGGATCAGTACTGAGGGTGCAACGCACTGTCAGATGGTCAGTACTGAGGGAGTGCTGCACTGTCAGAGGATCAGTACTGAGGGAGTGCCGCTCTGTCGGAGGGTCAGTACTGAGGGAGCACCGCACTGTCAGAGGGTCAGTACTGAGGGAGTGCTGCACTGTCAGAGGGTCAGTACTGAGGGAGTGCCGCTCTATCGGAGGGTCAGTACTGAGGGAGCGCCGCACTGTCGGAGGGTCAGTACCGAGGGAGAGCTGCACTGACAGAGGAGCAGTACTGAGGGAATGCTGCACTGTCAGAGGGTCAGTTCTGAGGGAGTGCTGCACTGTCAAAGGGTCAGTACTGAGGGAGCGCCGCACTGTCAGATGTTCAGTACTGAGGCAGTGCTGGACTGTCAGAGGGTCATTTCTGAGGGAGCGCCGCACTGTCAGAGGGTCAGTACTGAGGGACCGCTACACTGTCGGAGAGTCAGTACTGCGGGAATGCCACACTGTCAAAGGGTCAGTACTGAGGGAGGGCTGCACTGTCGGAGGGTCAGTACTGAGGGAGGGCTGCACTGTCGGAGGGGTCAGTACTGAGGGAGTGCTGCACTGTCAGAGGGTCAGTACTGAGGGAGGGCTGCACTGTCGGAGGGTCAGTACTGAGGGAGGGCTGCACTGTCGGAGGGTCAGTGCTGAGGGAGCGCTGCACTGTCAGATGGTCAGTACTGAGGGAGTGCCGCACTGTCGGAGGGTCAGTACTGAGGGAGGGCTGCACTGTCAGAGGGTCAGTACTTAGGGAGTGCTGCACGGTCAGAGGATCAGTACTGAGGGAGTGCTGCACTGTCCAAGAGTCAATAATGAGGGAGCACCACATTGTTGGATGGTCAGTGCTGAGGGTGGGCTGCACTGTCATAGGGTCAGTACTGAGGGACCGCCATACCGTCAAAGGATTAGTACTGAGGGTGCGACGCACTGTCAGAGGGTCAGTACTGAGGGACTGCTGCACTATCCAAGAGTCAATACTGAGGGGGTGCTACACTGTCGAAGGGTCAGTACCGAGGGAGAGCTGCACTGACAGAGGAGCAGTACTGAGGAAGTGCCGCACTGTCGGAGGGTCATTACTGAGGGAGTGCCGCACTGTCAGAGGGTCAGTACTGATGGAGCGCTGCACTATCGGAGGGTCAGTACTGAGGGAGTGCTGCACTGTCAGAGGATCAGTACTGAGGGAGTGCCGCTCTGTCGGAGGGTCAGTACTGAGGGAGCGCCGCACTGTCAGAGGATCAGTACTGAGGGAGTGCTGCACTGTCAGAGGATCTGTACTGAGGGAGTTCTGCACTGTCCTAGAGTCGATACAGAGGGAGCACCGCATTGTTGGACGGTCAGTGCTGAGGGAGGGCTGCGTTGTCAGGAGAATCACTACTGAGGGACCGCCGCGTTGTCAGATGTTCAGTACTGAGGCGGTGCCGGACTGTCAGAGAGTCAGTTCTGAGGGAGTGCTGCACTGTCGGAGGGTCAGTAATGAGGGACTGCCGCACTGTCGGAGGGTCAGTACTTAGGGAGTGCTGCACTGTCAGAGGGTCAGTTCTGAGGGAGTGCTGCACTGTCAAAGGATCAGTACTGAGGGAGCACCGCACTGTCAGAGGGTCAGTACTTAGGGAGTGCTGCACTGTCAGAGGATCAGTACTGAGGGAGTGCTGCACTGTCCAAGAGTCAATAATGAGGGAGCACCACATTGTTGGATGGTCAGTGCTGAGGGTGGGCTGCACTGTCATAGGGTCAGTACTGAGGGGGTGCCCCACAGTTGGAGGGTCAGTACTGAGGGAGCGCTGCACTGTCAAAGGGTCAGTACTGAGGGAGCGCCGCACTGTCGGAGGGTTAGTACTGAGGGAGCGCCGCACTGTCGGAGGGTCAGTACTGAGGGACCGCCATATCGTCAAAGGATCAGTACTGAGGGTGCGACGCACTGTCAAAGGGTCAGTACTGAGGGACTGCTGCACTATCCAAGAATCAATACTGAGGGGTTGCTACACTGTCGAAGGGTCAGTACCGAGGGAGAGCTGCACTGACAAAGGAGCAGTACTGAGGGAGTGCCGCACTGTCGGAGGGTCAGTGCTGAGGGACTGCTGCACTGTCGGATGGTCAGTGTTGAGGGAGTGCTGCACAGTCAGAGGGTCAGTGCTGAGGCAGTGCTGCACTGTGGGCGGGTCAGTACTGAGCGAGTGCTGCACTGTTGGAGGGTCAGTGCTGAGGGAGTGCTGCACTGTCGGAGGGTCAGTGCTGAGGGAGCACCACATGGGCAGAGGGTCACTTCTGACGGACCACTGCACTGTCAAGAGATTCAGTACTGAGTGCCGCACTGTCGGAGGTTCAGTAGTGAGAGAGTGCTGTAATGTCGAAGGGTCAGTACTGAGGGAGTGCTGCACTGACCAAGAGTCAATGCTAAGGGAGCACAGCACTGTCGGACGGTCAGTGCTGAGGGAGGGCTGCACTGTCAAAAGAATCGCTACTGAGGGAGTGCCGCACTGTCGGAGTCTCAGTACTGAGGGACTGCCGCGCTGTCAGATGTTCAGTACTGAGGCAGTGCTGGACTGTCAGAGGGTCAGTTCTAAGGGAGCACTGCACTGTCATAGGGGCAGTTCTGAGGGAGTGCCCCACAGCTGGAGGGTCAGTACTGAGGGAGCGCTGCACTGTCAAAGGGTCAGTACTGAGGGACCGCCATACCGTCAAAGGATCAGTACTGAGGGAGCGATGCACTGTCAGAGGGTCAGTACTGAGGGACTGCTGCACTGTCAGAGGGTCAGTACTGAGGGACTGCTGCACTATCCAAGAGTCAATACTGAGGGGGTGCTGCACTGTCGAAGGGTCAGAAGCGAGAGAGAGCTGCACTGACAGAGGATCAGTACTGAGGCAGTGCCCGACTGTCAGAGGGTCAGTACTGAGGGAGTGCCGCACTGATGGAGGGTCAGTACTGATGCAGTGCCACACTGTCGGAGGGTCAATGTGATGGAGCACCGCACTGTAGGAGGGTTAGTACTGAGGGAGCACCGCACTGTAGGAGGGTCAGTACTGAGGCAGTGCCGGACTGTCAGAGGATCAGTTCTGAGGAGCACCGCACTGTCACAGGGTCAGTACTGATGCAGTGCCGCATTGTCGGAGGTTCAATGTGAGGGAGCACCACACTGTAGGAGGGTTAGTACTGAGGGAGCATCGCACTGTCGGAGGGTCAGTACTGAGGGAGCTCGCACTGATTCAGGGTCAGTACTGAGGGAGCGCCGCACTGTCAGAGGGTCAGTACTGAGGGAGCCCGCACTGATTCAGGGTCAGTACTGAGTGAGTGCTGCACTGTCAGAGGGTCAGTACTGAGGGAGTACTACACTGTCAGAGGGTCTGTACTGAGGGAGTGCTGCACTGTCAGAGGGTCAGTACTGAGGGAGTGCCGCACTGTCGGAGGCTCAGTGCTGAGGGATGGCCGCACTGAGGGAGAGCCCCACTGTTGGAGAGTCAACCTTGAGTGAGCGCCGCACAGTCGGAGGGTCAGTTTCTCGGTTAAGTTATACCGAGGGCCCGTCTGCCTTTGAATCCACTTGACTCTCCCTGAACTTGTGCTGACATCCCCTGTGTCCGCCTCCCTCACCTGCCGAGTATGTCCAGCAGCCCAGCTGTTCTGCTTTGGAAACCATTTCCCTTTCATGCACAAATATTCTCCTTTCCTTTCCGCATCAGTTCCGACGCACCAAGGAGCAAAATGCTGAGGTGAGCGGCTTGGTGGGGGTGGTGGGTGGGGGATATTGAAGAGATGCCCCGAAAATGATGGTTTGCAGAGACTCACCTGCCAGACCAGCCAGGAACCAGGCGCACGTCAGGAAAACCATTTCTGCCCAGCGAGCTGTACGGTAGCACATCCCCTCGGAGCCCTGCCCCGTCCGGTCAGGGAAGGGGCCGACCCGGGTCGGAAACGGCTGGCCCAGGACCAGATCCCGCATGGATGGAGAGGGGAAGAGAAGCCGCAGCCGGAGGAGGAAAGGCTTATCTGTCTGTGTGTCTGTGTGGCTGTGTGTGTGTGTGTCCTGGATCTCGCTGACTGGGTCTGTCGCTGTCCTCGGTGCTGAATGTGCCTCTCAGACGCTGGGTTCCAGCCAACCAGTGCAATGCAGCTTGATGAAGGTCTACAGAAGTGGTGGTGGTGGTGGTGGTGGGGGGGGGGGGGGGGGTGGGGGGGTGGGAGTGGAGGTACAGTGTGGTGAGGGGGTGGGGAGTAGATATGGAAAATAAGCACACCTACATTACTATCATTTGGGGGCCAGTCCTGGACACAACTACCTCCCTTCTTAAACATCAATTCACTCTGGCGGATGAAGATAACGAGCTGCAGTGTGGATGGGATCCTTTTCTGTAAAAAGTGTACCCTCGAGATGTGTGCGGGGTTTTTTTTTTTGTTCTTTTTTTTTTAAAATAAAGATCTGTCCAACGAGCAGTGATCAGTCCAGGCTGGAAATTGGGACTGAATAAAGAGAACATGACAGCAAACGTTCAGCAGGTCAGGCAGCCTCTGTGCAGTGGGAAACAGTTCATGTTTCAGGGTGATCACCTTCGGAAGGGAAGGAGGCCATTCAGCCCTGTGAGCCTGCTCCACAAGTTCGTTTGATCGTCGATGATCCCGTTTCTTAACTCGATCGATCTGCCCTGGTTCCATCACCCTGACCCAACAAGAAAAAGATTTGGACCTCTGTTCTTACATTATTTCTTGGGGAGAGAGTTCCAGATTTCCACTACCTTTTATTTCAATAAGTAGGTTTTTTTTTCGTTCGTGGGAGGTGGGTGTCGCTGGCTAGAGACCAGCATTCATTGCCCATCCCTAATTGCCCTTGTTCAGGGGCATTTAAGAGTCAACCACATTTCTGTGGGTCTGGAGTCCCACTGTAGGCCAGAATGGGTAAGGACAGCAGATTTCTTTTCCTAAAGGACATTAGTGAACCAGATGGGTTTTTACCCAGCAACAGTGATGGAACAGCCAATATATTTCCAAGTTAGGATGGTGAGTGGCCTGGAGGGGAACTTGCAGCTGGTGGTGTTCCATATGTCCGTTTCCCTTGACCTTCTAGGTGGTAGTGGTCGCAGGTTTGGAAGGTGCTGTTGAAGAAGCCTTGGTGAGTTGCTGCAGTGCATCTTGTAGATGGTACACACACTGCTGCTACTGTGCATTGGTGTTGGAGGCAATGGATGTTTAAGGTGGTGGATGGGGTGCCGATCAAGCGGGGCTGCTTTGTCCTGGATGGTGTCAAGCTTCTTGAATGTTGTTGGAGCTGCACTCATCCAGGCAAGTGGAGAGTATTCCATCACACTCCTGACTTGTGCCTTGTACATATTAGACAGGCTTTGGGGGGGGGGGGGGGGGGGGGGGGGGGGGGGGGTTGTCAGGAGGTGAGTTACTCTCCCCAGTATTCTCAGCCTCTGACCTGCTCTTGTAGCTATAGTATTTATATGGCTGGTCCAGTTCAAGTTCTAGTCAATGGTAACCCACAGGATGTTGATAGTGGGGAATTCAGCAATGGTATTGCCAAGGGGCTATGGTTAGGTTTTCTCTTGTTGGAGATTGTCATTGCCTGGCACTTGTGTGGTGCGAATGTTACTTGCCACTTGTCAGCCCAAGCCTGGATATTGTCCAGGTCTTGCTGCGTTTGGACATGGACTGCTTCAGTATCTGAGGAGTCATGAATGGTGTTGCACATTGTGCAAACATCAGCGAACATCCCCACTTCTGACTTTATGATGGAAGGAAAGTCATTGATGAAGCAGCTGAAGATGGCTGGGCCGAGGACACTATCCTGCAGTGATGTCCTGGGACTGAGATGATTGATCTCCAAAAACCACAACCATCTTTCTTTGTGAAAGGAATGACTCCAACCAGTGGACAGTTTTCCCCTGATTCCCATTGACTCCAGTTTTGCTAGGGCTCCTTGATGCTGCACTCGGTCAAATGCAGCCTTGATGTCAAGGGCAGTTACTCTCACCTCACCTCAGGGGTTCAGCTCTTTTGTCCATGTTTGAACTAATGTTGTAGTGAGGACAGGAGCTGAGTGACCCTGGCAGAACCCAAACTGAGCATCAGTGAAAAGGTTAATGCTGAGTAAGTGCTGCTTGATAGCACTGTTGATGACCCCTTCCATCACTTTGCTGATGATAAAGAATAGACTAATGGAGCAGTAATTGGCATGGTTGGATTTGTCCTGCTTTTTGTTTGCAGGATATACTTGGGCATTTTTCCACATTGCTGGGTAGATGCCAGTGCTGTAACTGCACTGAAACAGTTTAGCCAAGGGTGCAGCTAGTTCTGGGGCACAAGTCTTCAGTACTATTGCCGTAATGTTGTCAGGGCCTGTAGTCAGTGCCTTCAGCCATTTCTTCGTATCACATGGAATGAACTGAATTGGCTGAAGACTGGCATCTGTGATGCTGGGGACCTCAGGAGGAGGCTGAGATGAATCGGCACTTCTGGCTGAAGATTGTTGCAAATACTTCAGCCTTATCTTTTGCACTGATGTGCTGGGCTTCCCCATCATTGAGGATGGGGATATTTATTGGAGCCTCTTCCTCCAGTGAGTTGTTTAATTATCCATCACCATTCATGACTGGATGTGGCAGGACTGCAGAGCTTAGATCTGATCCATTGGTTGTGAGATCACTTAGCCCTGTCTATCACTTGCTGCTTTCACTGTTTTGGCACACAAGCCATTCTGTGTTGTAGCTTATTCAGATTGACACCTCGTTTTCTTTAGGTCTGCCTGGTGCTGCTCCTGGCATGCCCTCCTGCACTCTTCATTGAACCAAGGTTGATCCCCTGGCTTGATGGTAATGGTAGAGTGGGAGATATGCTGGGCCATGAGGTTATAGATTGTGGTTGAGTACAATTCTGCTGCTGCTGATGGCCCACAGCGCCTCGTGGATACCCTGTTGCTAGATCTGTTTGAAATCTATCCCATTTAGCACGGTGGTCATGCCACACAACACGATGGAGGGTATCCTCAATGTGAAGGCAGGACTTTTCTCCACATTAACTGTCCAGTGGTCACTCCTACCAATACTATCATGGACAGATGCATCCTCGGTAGGCAGATTGGTGAGGATGAGGTCAAGTATGTTTTTCCCTTTTGTTGGTTCCCTCACCACTTGCCACAGACCCAGTCTAACAGCTATGTCCTTTAGGACTTGGCCAGCTTGGTCAGTAGTGGTGCTACGGAGCCACTCTTGGTGATGGACATTGAAATCCCCCACCCAGAGTACATTCTGTGCCCTTGGCACCCTCAGTGCTTCTTTCAAGTGGTGTTCAACATGGAGGAGCACTGATTCATCAGCTGAGGGAGGGTGGTACATGATAATCGGCAGGAGATTTCCTTGCCCATGTTTGACCTGATGCCATGAGACTTCATGTCATCGAGTCGATGTTCAGAACTCCCAGGGCAACTCCCTCCTGACTGTATACCACTGTGTCACCACCTCTGCTGGGTCTGTCCTGCTGGTGGGGCAGGACATACCCAGGGATGGTGATGGTGGCGTCTGGAACATTATCTGTAAGGTATGAATCCGTGAGGATGACTATGTCAGGCTGTTGCTTGACTAATCTGTGGGACAGCTCTCCCAATTTTGGCACAAGCCCCCAGATGTTAGTAAGGAGGGCTTTGCAGGGTCGACAGTGCTGGGTTTGCCATTGTCATTTCCAGCGCCTAGGTCAACGCCGGGTTGTCCGTCCAGTTTCATTCCTTTTTGCAGACTTTGTGTCAGTTTGACACAACCAAATGCCCATTTCAGAGGGCATTTAAAAGTCAACCACATTGCTGTGGGTCTGGAGTCACATATAGGCCTGATACCCTTCCCTAAAGGGACGTGAGTGAACCTAATGGGTTTTCATGATAATTAACAATGGTTTCATGGTCATTATTACCAAGACTAGTTTTTTTAATCCCTGATTCATCAATTGAATTTAAATTCCACCAGCTGCTGTGGTGGGATCCGAACCCATTTCCCCAGCGCATTTGCCTGGACTGCTGGATGTCACTAGCTCAGGGACGTGACCGCTACACCACCATCTCCCCCACCCCCTCCCTCCGTCTCTTCATCTCCTGCTTCGAGATGCTCCTTAAAACCGACATCTTTGACTGTCTGTCCTGATATCTCCTGGGGTAGCTCGATGATAAATCTCGCTTGATAACATTCCTCAGACAGTCACTACCATCACAGGCGCTACCGAAGCACAAGCAGCTGTTTGCTATGTGCATTTGGGCTTGGCTACAGTGATTCCCTCACGGCCAGTGTAAAGCCTGAGGCGTCACGTTGGCCGCTTGCTCAGCAATTGAATGGCCAAGTGCGTGGAGGTGCAGCACCGACATCAGTTGGCAGTGCAGAGGTTTGTTGGGGACACACACACACACACACACACACACTGTGTCCTGCATGAAAGAGTCCTTCACCGCACAGCCCTATATATAGATTTCGGCAGAGGAGCCTGCAGGACGATTTCAACCTATATACAGGCTCATACTGCTGTTCCCTTTCAATGCTCGCTTGAGTGGATATTAGCTGAGTAAACAAACAGTATTTCTCATACTCCTTGTGTCCATTCTATTAACTATAGGCATTTCCTTATCTCCACTTAGTTACTGGCAAAGCTGACACCTTTTCATAATCTGTTTCATTTCCCCTGATCTCACTGACATGTTTGTTTTAACATTCAGCATCGCCAGCATTTGTTAGCCAGCCCTAGTTGCCTCTTTCAGGCTCAAATCCCACCGCAGTTTGTTTAGTGAGTTTGCATTTTGCTTACAAAACCTGGCAATAATCAACCAGCGCCAGGGAACGAGACTGAATTTTCCAAATAAACTCAACCGGTCACAAGTGCCCTTTAGGGAGGGAAACCAGGTGTTCTTGCCCCGTCTGGGGTATGTGTGACTCTTAAATGTCCCCTGATGTTGTTAGCAAGCCCACCCGGTTACATTACATGAAGAACGAGTGCTGCTCTTGGCACTGATGCCTGAGGAGAAATACTTTTCAAAATAATGACACCATGGGACACAGTCAGGAAAACACTGGAAAAATTGGTCTCAAATTACTCTCTCCTTCAAATCGCTGCTAAAATACTGATGGGCTCAACCACAGATTAAATTACATAGGTTTCTGCAGAAGAGCCTGCAGGACATTTTCAAACTCTATATACAGGCTCATACTGCTGTTACCCTTCAATGCTCACTCAAGTGGACATGAACTGACAGTGTAGAGGGAGCTTTACTTTGTATCAAACCCCGTGCTGTACCTGTCCTGGGAGTGTTTGATGGGGACAGTGTAGAGGGAGCTTTACTCTGTATCTAACCCCGTGCTGTACCTGTCCTGGGAGTGTTTGATGGGGACAGTGTAGAGGGAGCTGTACTCTGTATCTAACCCCGTGCTGTACCTGTCCTGGGAGTGTTTGATGGGGACAGTGTAGAGGGAGCTTTACTCTGTATCTAACTCCGTGCTGTACCTGTCCTGGGAGTGTTTGATGAGGACAGTGTAGAGGGAGATTTACTCTGTATCTAACTCTGTGCTGTACCTGTCCTGGGAGTGTTTGATGAGGACAGTGTCGAGAGAGCTTTACTCTGTACCTAACCCTGCGCTGTCCTTGTCCTGGGATTGTTTAATGGGGACAGTGTAGAGGGAGAGTCCTGGGAGAGTACACCTAAATCTGTAGCTAAAAATATTTTTAATGACCTAACTCAAACTCGTTAAACATGAAACTTTCAGCCGAAGTGAGAGATGTGCCATCAACCAATAACATCTTCAGCTTCCTCCTCCTTTCACTACAGTAAGCTCTGTGTGCATGCTGCCATCTGCTGGTGGCTCAACACCTGTTCTTTAAATTTTGCTTGCTTATGTGCACACTGACTCTCAGTGGGGTACAGGTCCCACACACACTGACTCTCACTGGGGTAAGGGTCCCACACACACTGACTCTCACTGGGGTACAGGTCCCACACACACTGACTCTCACTGGGGTAAGCGTCCCACACAGACTACCTCTCACTGGGGTACAGGTTCCACACACACTAACTCTCACTGGGGCACAGATCCGACACACACTGACTCTCATAGGGGTACAGATCCCACACACACTGACTCTCACTGGGGTACAGGTCCCACGCACACTGACAATCACTGGGGTACGGATCCCACATACACTAACTCTCACCGGGGTATGGGTCCCACACACACTGACTCTAACTGGGGTACGGGTTCCACACACACTGACTCTCACTGGGGTATGGGACCCACACACACTAACTCTCATTGGGGTAAGGGTCACACACACACTGACTCTCACTGGGGTACGGATCCCACACACAATGACTCTCACTGGGGTACGGGTCCCACACACAATGACTCTCACTGGGATACGGAACCCACACACACTGACTCTCACTGGGGTATGGGTAACACAGACACTGACACTCACGGGGGTACAAACCCACACACACTGACTCTCACTGGGGTACGGGTCCCAAACACACTGACTCTCACTGGGGTACGGGTCCCAAACACAATGACTCTCACTGGGGTACAGCTCCCAAATACAATGACTCTCACTGTCGTACGGGTCCCACACACACTGACTCTCACTGGGGAATGTGTCCCACACACACTGATTCTCACTGGGGTACAAACCCACATACAATGACTCTCACTGGGGTACGGTTCCCACACACGCTGACTCTCACTGGGGTATGGGTCCCACACACACTGACTCTCACTGGGGTACGGGTCCCATTCACACTGACTCTCACTGGGGTACGGGTCCCACCCACAATGACTCACACTGGGGTACGGGTCGCACACACACTGACTCTCACAGGGTTATGGGTCCCACACACACTGACTCTCACTGGGGTACAGGTCCCACACACATTGAATAACTGGCGAACGGGACCCACACACACTAACACTCACTGGGGTACAGGTTACACACACACTGAATCTCACTGGGGTACGGGTCCCACACACAGTGACTCTCACTGAGGTATGGTTCCCACACACAATGACTCTCACTGGGGTACGGGTCGCAAAAACAATGACTCTCACTGAGGTACGGTCCCACAAACAGTGACTCTCACAAGGGTACGGGTCCCACACACAGTGATTCTCACTGGGGTACGGGTCCCACACAAACTGACTCTCACTGGGGTACGGGTCCCACGCACAATGACTCTCACTGGGGTATGGGTCCCACACATACTGACTCACACTGGGGAATGGGTCCCACACACACTGATTCTCACTGGGGTACTGCAACCACACACACTGACTCTCACTGGGGTATGGTTCCCACACACACTGACTCTCAATGGGGCACGGGTCCCACACACACTGACTCTCACTGGGGTACAGATACCACACACAATGACTCTCACTGGGGTACGGGTTCCACACGTACTGACCCTCACAGGGTTATGGGTCCCACACACACTGACTCTCACTGGGGTATGGATCCCAAACACACTGACTCTCAGTGGTACAGGTCCCACATACATTGACTCACTGGCGAACGGGACACACACACACTAACCCTCACTGGGGTTCAGGTCCCACACACACTGAATCTAACTGGGGTACGGGTCCCACACACAGTGATTCTCACTGAGGTATGAGTCCCACACACACTGACTCTCACTGGGGTACGGGTCCCACACACAATGACTCTCACTGAGGTATGGGTCCCACACACACTGACTCTCACTGGGGTACAAACCCACACACACTGACTCTCACTGGGGTATGGGTCCCAACACACTGACTCTCACAGGGGTACGGGACCCACACACACTGACTCTCACTGGGGAATGTGTCCCACACATACTGACTCTCACTGGGGTACAAACCCACATGCAATGACTCTCACTGGGGTACGGTTCCCACACACGCTGACTCTCACTGGGGTATGGGTCCCACAAACACTGATTCTCACTGGCGTACGGGTCCCATTCACACTGACTCTAAATGAGGTATGGTTCCCACACACAATGACTCTCGCTGGGGTATGGGTCACACACACACTGACTCTCACTGTGGTACAGGTCCCACACACATTGAATAACTGGCGAACGGGACCCACACACACTAACTCTCACAGGGGTACAGGTTCCACACACACACTGAATCTCACTGGGGTACAGGTCCCACACACAGTGACTCTCACTGAGGTATGGTTCCCACACACAATGACTCTCACTGGGGTATGGGTCGCACACACAATGATTCTCACTGAGGTACGGGTCCCACACAAACTGAATCTCACAAGGATACGGGTCCCACACACACTGATTCTCACTGGGGTACGGGTCCCACACACACTGACTCTCACTGGGGTATGGGTCCCACACACAATGACTCTCACTGGGGTACAGGTCCCACACATACTGACTCACACTGGGGAACTGGACCCACACACACTGACTCTCACTGGGGTACGGGTCCCACACACACTGACTCTCACTGGGGTACGGGTCCCACACACACTGACTCTCACTGGGGTACAGCTCCCACACACAATGACTCTCACTGGGGTACGGGTTCCACACATGCTGACTCTCACTGGGGAATGGGTCCCACACACAATGACTCTCACTGGGGTACAGGACGCACACACACTGACTCTCACTGGGGAATGGGTGGCACGCACACTGAATCTCACTGGGGTACGGGTCCCACACACACTGACTCTCACTGGGGAATGGGTCCCACACACAGTGACTCTCACTGGGGTACGGGTCCCACACATAATGAATCTCACTGGGGTACGGGTAACACACACACTGACTCTCACGGGGGTACGGGTCACACACACACTAACTCTTACTGGGGTATGGGTCCCACACACACTGACTCTCACTGGGATACGGATACCCACACACACTGACTCTCACTGAGGTACGGGTCGCACACACAATGACTCTCACTGGGTTATGGGTAACACACACACTGACTCTAACTGGGGTACGGGTCCCACACACACTGACGATTACGGGGGTACAAACCCACACACACTGACTCTCAATGAGGTATGGTTCCCACACACAATGACTCTCACTGGGGTATGGGTCCCACACACACTGACTCTAACTGGGGTACGGGTCCCACACACACTGACTCTCACTGGGGTACGGGACACACACACACTGACTCTCAATGGGGTACGGGTCCCACCCACACTGACTCACACTGGGGTACGGGTCGCACACACACTGACTCTCACAGGGTTATGTGTCCGACATACACTGACTCTCACTGGGGTACGATTCCCACACACACTGACTCTCACTGGGGTATGGGTCCCACACACAGTGACTCTCACTGGGATACGGGTCCCAGACACACTGACTCTCACTGGGGTACAGCTCCCAAACACAATGACTCTCACTGTGGTACGGGTCTCACACACAAAGACTCTCACTGGGGAATGTGCCCCACACACACTGACTCTCACTGGGGTACAAACCCACAAACAATGACTCTCAATAGGGTACGGTTCCCACACACGCTGACTCTCACTGGGGAATGGGTCCCACACACACTGATTCTCATTGGGGTACAGGACCCACACACACTGACTCTCACTGGAGGTATGGTTCCCACACACAATGACTCTCACTGGGGTACGGGTGGCACACACAATGACTCTCACTGAGGTACGGGTCCCACACACACTGACTCGCACAAGGGTACGGGTTCCACACAAACTGATTCTCACTGGGGTACGGGTCCCACACACACTGAATCTCACTGGGGTACAGCTCCCACACACACTGACTCTCACTGGGGTACGGGTCCCACACACACTGACTCTCACAAGGGTACGGGTCCCACACACACTGAATCTCACTGGGGTACGGGTCCCACACACACTGACTCTCACTGGGGTACGGGTCACACACACACTGACTCTCACTGGGGTACGGATCCCACACACACTGAATCTCACTGGGGTACGAGTCCCACACACACTGACTCTCACTGGGGTACAGCTCCCACACACACTGACTCTCACTGGGGTACAGCTCCCACACACACTGATTCTCACTGCGGTACGGGTCCCACACACACTGCCTCTCACTGGGGTACAGCTCCCACACACAATGACTCTCACTGTGGAATGGTTCCCAAACACACTGATTCTCATTGGGGTACAGGACCAACACACACTGACTCTCACTGGGGTACGGGTTCCACACACACTGACTCTCACTGGCGTACGGGTCACACAAACACACTAACTTTCACTGGGGTACGGTTCCCACACACACTGACTCTCACTGGGGTACGGATCCCACACACACTGACTCTCACTGGGGTACGGGTCCCACACACAGTGACTCTCACTGGGGTACGGATCCCACACACACTGAATCTCACTGGGGTACAGCTCCCACACACACTGACTCTCACTGGGATACAGCTCCCACACACACTGATTCTCACTGGGGTACTGGACCCACACACACTGACTCTCACTGGTGCATGGATCCCACACTCACTGACTCTCACTGCGGTACGGGTCCCACACACACTGCCTCTCACTGGGGTACAGCTCCCACACACAATGACTCTCACTGGGGAATGGGTCCCAAACACACTGATTCTCATTGGGGTACAGGACCAACACACACTGACTCTCACTGGGGTACGGGTTCCACACACACTGACTCTCACTGGCGTACGGGTCACACAAACACACTAACTCTCACTGGGGTACGGTTCCCACACACACTGACTCTCACTGGGGTACGGATCCCACACACACTGACTCTCACTGGGGTACGGGTCCCACACACAGTGACTCTCACTGGGGTACGGGTCCCACACACACTGACTCTCACTGGGGTATGGGTCACACACACACTAACTCTTACTGGGGTATGGGTCCCACACACACTGACTCTCACTGGGATACGGATACCCACACACACTGACTCTCACTGAGGTACGGGTCGCACACACAATGACTCTCACTGGGTTATGGGTAACACACACACTGACTCTAACTGGGGTACGGGTCCCACACACACTGACGATTACGGGGGTACAAACCCACACACACTGACTCTCAATGAGGTATGGTTCCCACACACAATGACTCTCACTGGGGTATGGGTCCCACACACACTGACTCTAACTGGGGTACGGGTCCCACACACACTGACTCTCACTGGGGTACGGGACACACACACACTGACTCTCAATGGGGTACGGGTCCCACCCACACTGACTCACACTGGGGTACGGGTCGCACACACACTGACTCTCACAGGGTTATGTGTCCGACATACACTGACTCTCACTGGGGTACGATTCCCACACACACTGACTCTCACTGGGGTATGGGTCCCACACACAGTGACTCTCACTGGGATACGGGTCCCAGACACACTGACTCTCACTGGGGTACAGCTCCCAAACACAATGACTCTCACTGTGGTACGGGTCTCACACACAAAGACTCTCACTGGGGAATGTGCCCCACACACACTGACTCTCACTGGTGTACAAACCCACACACACTGACTCTCACTGGGGAATGTGTCCCACACATACTGACTCTCACTGGGGTAAAAACCCCCACACACTGACTCTCACAGGAGTACGGTTCCCACACACACTGACTCTCGCTGGGGTACGGGTCCCATTCACACTGACTCTCAATGAGGTATGGTTCCCACACACAAGGACTCTCACTGGGGTATGGGTCCCACACAAAATGACTCTCACTGGGGTACTGGACCCACACACACTGACTCTCACTGGGGTATGGATCCCACACACACTGACTCTCACTGGGGTACGGGTAACACACACACTGACTCTCACTGGGGTACGAACCCACACACACTGACTCTCACTGGGGTATGGGTCCCACACACACTGAGTCTCACAGGGGTACGGGTCCCACACACACTGACTCTCACTGGGGTACAGCTCCCAAACACAATGACTCTCACTGGGGTACGGGTCCCACACATACTGACTCTCACTGGGGAATGTGCCCCACACACACTGACTCTCACTGGGGTACAAACCCACATACAATGACTCTCACTAGGGTACAGTTCCCACACACACTGACTCTCACTGGAGTACGGGTCCCATTCACACTGACTCTCACTGAGGTATGGTTCCCACACACAAGGACTCTCACTGGGCTACTGGACCCACACACACTGACTCTCACTGGGGTACGGGTCCCAGACACACTGATTCTCACTGGTGTACGGGTCACACAAACACACTAACTCTCACTGGGGTACGGGTCCCACACACAATGTCTCTCACTGGGGTACGGGTCCCACACACACTGACTCTCACTGGGGTATGGGTCACACACACACTAACTCTCACTGGGGTATGGGTCCCACACACACTGACTCTCACTGGGGTACGGACCCACACACACTGACTCTCACTGAGGTACGGGTCCCACACACAATGACTCTCACTGGGGTATGGGCAACAAATACACTGACTCTCACGGGGGTACAAACCCACACCCACTGACTCTCACTGGGGTATGGGTCCCACACACACTAACTCTTACTGGGGTATGGGTCCCACACACACTGACTCTCACTGGGATACGGATACCCACACACACTGACTCTCACTGAGGTACGGGTCGCACACACAATGACTCTCACTGGGTTATGGGTAACACACACACTGACTCTAACTGGGGTACGGGTCCCACACACACTGACGATTACGGGGGTACAAACCCACACACACTGACTCTCAATGAGGTATGGTTCCCACACACAATGACTCTCACTGGGGTATGGGTCCCACACACACTAATTCTCACTGGGGTATGGGTCCCACACACACTGACTCTCACTGGGGTACGGATCCCACACACACTGACTCTCAGTGGGGTATGGGTAACACACACACTGACTCTCACGGGGGTACGAACCCACACAGACTGACTCTCACTGGGGTATGGGTCCCACACACACTGAGTCTCACAGGGGTACGGGACCCACACACACTGACTCTCACTGGGGTACAGCTCCCACACACAATGACTCTCACTGGGGTACGGTTCCCACACAGACTGACTCTCACTGGGGTACGGGTCTCACACACAAAGACTCTCACTGGGGAATGTGGCCCACACACACTGACTCTCACTGGGGTACAAACCCACATACAATGACTCTCACTAGGGTACGGTTCCCACACACACTGACTCTCGCTGGAGTACGGGTCCCATTCACACTGACTCTCACTGAGGTATGGTTCCCACACACAAGGACTCTCACTGGGGTATGGGTCCCAAACAAAATGACTCTGACTGGGCTACTGGACCCACACACACTGACTCTCACTGGGGTATGGTTCCCACACACACTGACTCTCACTGGGGTACAGCACCCACACAAAATGACTCTCACTGGGGTACGGGCTCCACACCTACTGACTCTCACTGGGGTACGGGTCCCACACACACTGACTCTCACTGGTGTACGGGTCACACAAACACACTAACTCTCACTGGGGTAAGGGTCCCACACACAATGTCACTCACTGGGGTACGGGTCACACACACACTGACTCTCACTGGGGTATGGGTCACACACACACTAACTCTCACTGGGGTATGGGTCCCACACACACTGACTCTCACTGGGGTACGGATCCCACACACACTGACTCTCACTGAGGTACGGGTCCCACACACAATGACTCTCACTGGGGTATGGGCAACGAATACACTGACTCTCACGTTGGTACAAACCCACACACACTGGCTCTCACTGGGGTATGGGTCCCACACACACTAACTCTCACTGGGGTATGGGTCCCACACACACTGACTCTCACTGGGGTACGGATCCCACACACACTGACTCTCACTGGGGTATGGGTAACACACACACTGACTCTCACGGGGGTACAAACTCACACAAACTGACTCTCACTGGGGTACGGGACCCACACACACTGACTCTCACTGGGGAATGTGCCCCACACACACTGACTCTCACTGGGGTACAAACCCACATACAATGACTCTCACTAGGGTACGGTTCCCACACACAAGGACTCTCACTGGGGTATGGGTCCCACACAAAATGACTCTCACTGGGGTACGGGACACACACACACTGACTCTCTCTGGGGTAAGGGTCCCACCCACACTGACTCACACTGGGGTACGGGTCGCACACACACTGACTCTCACAGGGTTATGGGTCGCACACACACTGACTTTCAATGGGGTATGGGTCCCACACACATTGACTCTCACTGTGGTACAGGTCCCACACACATTGAGTCACTGGCGAACGGGACCCACACACACTAACTCTCACTGGGGTACAGGTCCCACACACACTGAATCTCACAGGGGTACGGGTCCCACACACAATGACTCTCACTGAGGCATGAGTCCCACACACACTGACTCTCACTGGGGTACGCGTCTCACACACAATGACTCTCAATGGGGTACGGATCCCACACACAATGACTCTCACTGGGGTACGGATTGCACACACAATGACTCTCACTGAGGTATGGTTCCCACACACAATGACTCTCACTGGGGTACGGGTGGCACACACAATGACTCTCACTGAGGTACGGGTCCCACACACACTGACTCTCACAAGGGTACGGGTTCCACACACACTGATTCTCACTGGGGTACGGGTCCCACACACACTGACTCTCACTGGGGTATGGGTCCCACACACACTGACTCTCACTGGGGTACGGGTCCCACACACACTGACTCTCATTGGGGTACGGGTCCCACAGACACTGACTCTCACTGGGTATGGTTCCCACATACAATGACTCTCACTAGGGTACGGTTCCCACACACGCTGACTCTCACTGGGGTATGGGTTCCACACACACTGACTCTCACTGGGGTACGGGTCCCATTCTCACTGACTCTCAATCAGGTATGGTTCCCACACACAAGGACTCTCACTGGGGTATGGGTCCCACACACACTGACTCTCACTGGGGTACGGGACAAACACACACTGACTCTCACTGGGGTACAGGTCCCACACACACTGAATCTCACTAGGGTACGGGTCCCACACACACTGACTCTCACTGTGGTACAGGTCCCACACACATTGAATCACTGGCGAACGGGACCCACACACACTAACTCTCACTGGGGTACAGGTCCCACACACACTGAATCTCACTGGGGTATGGGTCCCACACACAATGACTCTCACTGAGGTACGGTTCCCACACACAATGACTCTCACTGAGGTATGGGTCCCACACACACTGACTCTCACTGGGGTACGGGTACCACAAACACTGACTCTCACTGGGGTACAGGTCCCACACACACTGAATCTCACTGGGGTACGAGTCCCACACACACTGACTCTCACTGGGGTACAGCTCCCACAGACAATGACTCTCACTGGGGTACGGGTACCACACATATTGACTCTAACTGGGGAATGGGTCCCACACACACTGATTCTCATTGGGGTACAGGACCGACACACACTGACTCTCACTGGGGTATGGGTCCCACACACAATGACTCTCACTGAGGTACGGTTCCCACACACAATGACTCTCACTGAGGTATGGGTCCCACACACACTGACTCTCACTGGGGTACGGGTACCACAAACACTGACTCTCACTGGGGTACAGGTCCCACACACACTGAATCTCACTGGGGTACGAGTCCCACACACACTGACTCTCACTGGGGTACAGCTCCCACAGACAATGACTCTCACTGGGGTACGGGTACCACACATATTGACTCTAACTGGGGAATGGGTCCCACACACACTGATTCTCATTGGGGTACAGGACCGACACACACTGACTCTCACTGGGGTACGGGTTCCACACACAAGGACTCTCACTGGCGTACGGGTCACACAAACACACTAACTCTCACTGGGGTACGGGTCCCACACACACTGACTCTCACTGGGGTACGGGTCCCACACACACTGACTCTCACTGGGGTACGGGTCCCACACACACTGAATCTCACTGGGGTACGGGTCCCACACACACTGATTCTCATTGGGGTACAGGACCCACACACACTGACTCTCACTGGGGTACGGGTCCCACACACACTGACCCTCACTGGCGTACGGGTCACACTAAAAGTAACTCTCACTGGGGTATGGGTCCCACACACACTGACTTTCCCTGGGGTACGGATCCCACACACACTGACTCTCACTGGGGTACAGCTCCCACACACAATGACTCTCACTGGGGTACGGATTCCACACATACTGACTCTCACTGGGGAATGGGTCCCACACACACTGATTATCATTGGGGTAAAGGACCCACACACACTGACTCTCACTGGGGTACGGGTCCCACACACACTGACTCTCACTGTGGTATGGGTCACACACACACTAACTCTCACTGGGGTATGTGTCCCACACACACTGACTTTCCCTGGGTTACGGATCCCACACACACTGACTCTCACTGAGGTACGGGTCCCACACACAATGACTCTCACTGGGGTACGGGTAACACACACACTGACTCTCACGGGGGTACAAACCCACACACACTGACTCTCACTGGGGTATGGGTCCCACACACACTGACTCTCACAGGGGTACGGGACTCACACACACTGACTCTCACTGGGGTACAAACCCACAAACAATGACTCTCAATGGGGTACGGTTCCCATACACGCTGACTCTCACTGGGGAATGGGTCCCACACACACTGATTCTCATTGGGGTACAGGACCCACACACACTGACTCTCACTGGGGTACGGGTCCCACACACACTGAACCTCACTGGCGTACGGGTCACAGTAACACACTAACTATCACTGGGGTACGGGTCCCACACACACTGACTCTCACTGGGGTACGGGACAAACACACACTGACTCTCTCTGGGGTACGGGTCCCACCCTCACTGACTCACAGTGGGGTACGGGTCGCACACACACTGACTCTCACAGGGTTATGGGTACCACACACACTGACTTTCAATGGGGTATGGGTCCCACACACATTGACTCTCACTGTGGTACAGGTCCCACACACATTGAGTCACTGGCGAACGGGACCCACACACACTAACTCTCACTGGGGTACAGGTCCCACACACAGTGAATCTCACAGGGGTACGGGTCCCACACACAATGACTCTCACTGAGGTATGAGTCCCACACACACTGACTCTCACTGGGGTACGCGTCTCAAACACAATGACTCTCACTGGGGTATGGATCCCACACACAATGACTCTCACTGGGGAACAGATTGCACACACAATGACTCTCACTGAGGTATGGTTCCCACACAAACTGACTCTCACTGGGGTACGGGTCCCACACACACTGATTCTCACTGGGGTATGGTTCCCACACACACTGACTCTCACTGGGGTATGGGTCCCAAACACAATGACTCTCACTGGGGTACGGGTCTCACACACAAAGACTCTCACTGGGGAATGTGCCCCACACACACTGACTCTCACTGGGGAATGTGTCCCACACATACTGACTCTCACTGGGGTAAAAACCCCCACACACTGACTCTCACAGGAGTACGGTTCCCACACACACTGACTCTCGCTGGGGTACGGGTCCCATTCACACTGACTCTCAATGAGGTATGGTTCCCACACACAAGGACTCTCACTGGGGTATGGGTCCCACACAAAATGACTCTCACTGGGGTACTGGACCCACACACACTGACTCTCACTGGGGTATGGGTCCCACACACACTAACTCTCACTGGGGTATGGATCCCACACACACTGACTCTCACTGGGGTACGGGTAACACACACACTGACTCTCACGGGGGTACGAACCCACACACACTGACTCTCACTGGGGTATGGGTCCCACACACACTGAGTCTCACAGGGGTACGGGACCCACACACACTGACTCTCACTGGGCTACAGCTCCCAAACACAATGACTCTCACTGGGGTACGGGTCTCACACACACTGACTCTCACTGGGGCACGGGTCCCACACATACTGACTCTCACTGGGGAATGTGCCCCACACACACTGACTCTCACTGGGGTACAAACCCACATACAATGACTCTCACTAGGGTACGGTTCCCACACACACTGACTCTCACTGGAGTACGGGTCCCATTCACACTGACTCTCACTGAGGTATGGTTCCCACACACAAGGACTCTCACTGGGCTACTGGACCCACACACACTGACTCTCACTGGGGTACGGGTCCCAGACACACTGATTCTCACTGGTGTACGGGTCACACAAACACACTAACTCTCACTGGGGTACGGGTCCCACACACAATGTCTCTCACTGGGGTACGGGTCCCACACACACTGACTCTCACTGGGGTATGGGTCACACACACACTAACTCTCACTGGGGTATGGGTCCCACACACACTGACTCTCACTGGGGTACGGACCCACACACACTGACTCTCACTGAGGTACGGGTCCCACACACAATGACTCTCACTGGGGTATGGGCAACAAATACACTGACTCTCACGGGGGTACAAACCCACACCCACTGGCTCTCACTGGGGTATGGGTCCCACACACACTAACTCTCACTGGGGTATGGGTAACACACACACGGACTCTCACGGGGGTACAAACTCACACAAACTGACTCTCACTGGGGTATGGGACCCACACACACTGATTCTCACTGGGGAATGTGCCCCACACACACTGACTCTCACTGGGGTACAAACCCACATACAATGACTCTCACTAGGGTACGGATCCCACACACACTGACTCTCACTGGAGTACGGGTCCTATTCACACTGACTCTCAATGAGGTATGGTTCCTACACACAAGGACTCTCACTGGGGTACGGGACACACACACACTGACTCTCTCTGGGGTAAGGGTCCCACCCACACTGACTCACACTGGGGTACGGGTCGCACACACACTGACTCTCACAGGGTTATGGGTACCACACACACTGACTTTCAATGGGGTATGGGTCCCACACACATTGACTCTCACTGTGGTACAGGTCCCACACACATTGAGTCACTGGCGAACGGGACCCACACACACTAACTCTCACTGGGGTACAGGTCCCACACACAGTGAATCTCACAGGGGTACGGGTCCCACACACAATGACTCTCACTGAGGTATGAGTCCCACACACACTGACTCTCACTGGGGTACGCGTCTCAAACACAATGACTCTCACTGGGGTACGGATCCCACACACAATGACTCTCACTGGGGAACGGATTGCACACACAATGACTCTCACTGAGGTATGGTTCCCACACACAACGACTCTCACTGGGGTACGGGTGGCACACACAATGACTCTCACTGAGGTACGGGTCCCACACACACTGACTCGCACAAGGGTACGGGTTCCACACACACTGATTCTCACTGGGGTACGGGTCCCACACACACTGACTCTCACTGAGGTACGGGTCCCACACACACTGAATCTCACTGGGGTACGGGTCCCACAGACACTGACTCTCACTGGGGTATGGATCCCACACACAATGACTCTCACTGAGGTATGGTTCCCACATACAATGACTCTCACTAGGATACGGTTCCCACACACACTGACTCTCACTGGGGTACGGGTCCCATTCTCAATGACTCTCAATCAGGTATGGTTCCCACACACAAGGACTCTCACTGGGGTATGGGTCCCACACACGCTGACTCTCACTGGGGTATGGGACAAACACACACTGACTCTCACTGGGGTACAGGTCCCACACACACTGAATCTCACTGGGGTACAGGTCCCACACACACTGACTCTCACTGAGGCATGAGTCCCACACACACTGACTCTCACTGGGGTACGGATCCCACACACACTGACTCTCACTGAGGTACGGTTCCCACACACAATGACTCTCACTGAGGTATGGGTCCCACACACACTGACTCTCACAAGGGTACGGGTCCCACACACACTGAATCTCACTGGGGTACGGGTACCACAAACACTGACTCTCACTGTGGTACAGGTCCCACACACATTGAATCACTGGCGAACGGGACCCACACACACTAACTCTCACTGGGGTACAGGTCCCACACACACTGAATCTCACTGGGGTACAGGTCCCACACACACTGACTCTCACTGAGGTATGAGTCCCACACACACTGACTCTCACTGGGGTACGGATCCCACACACACTGACTCTCACTGAGGTACGGTTCCCACACACAATGACTCTCACTGAGGTATGGGTCCCACACACACTGACTCTCACAAGGGTACGGGTCCCACACTCACTGAATCTCACTGGGGTACGGGTACCACAAACACTGACTCTCACTGGGGTACAGGTCCCACACACACTGAATCTCACTGGGGTACGGGTCCCACACACACTGACTCTCACTGGGGTACAGGTCCCACACACACTGACTCTCACTGGGGTACAGGTCCCACACACACTGACTCTCACTGGGGTACGGGTCCCACACACACTGACTCTCACTGGGGTACAGGTCCCACACACACTGAATCTCACTGGGGTAAATGTCCCACACACACTGACTCTCACTGAGGCATGAGTCGCACACACACTGACTCTCACTGGGGTACGGATCCCACACACACTGACTCTCACTGGGGTATGGTTCCCACACACACTGACTCTCACTGGGGTACGGTTCCCACACACACTGACTCTCACTCGGGTACGGTTCCCACACAAACAGACTCTCACTGGGGTACGGGTCAAACACACAATGACTCTCACTGAGGTATGGGTCCCACACACACTGACTCTCACAAGGGTACGGGTCCCACACACACTGAATCTCACTGGGGTACGGGTACCACAAACACTGAATCTCACTGGGGTACAGGTCCCAAACACATTGAATCTCACTGGGGTACGGGTCCCACACACACTGACTCTCACTGGGGTACAGCTCCCACAGACAATGACTCTCACTGGGGTACGGGTACCACACATATTGACTCTAACTGGGGTATGGGTCCCACTCACACTGACTCTCACTGGGGTACGGGTCACACAAACACACTAAATCTCACTAGGGTACGGGTCCCACACACAATGACTCTCACTGGGGTACGGGTCCCACACACAATGACTCTCACTGGGGTACGGGTTCCACACACAATGACTCTCACTGGGGTATGGGTCCCACGCACACTGATTCTCACTGGGGTACTGGACCCAAACACACTGACTCTCACTGGGGTAAGTGTCCCACCCACACTGACTCGCACTGGGGTACGGGTCGCACACACACTGACTCTCACAGAGTTATGGGTCCCACACACACTGACTTTCAATGGGGTACGGGTCCCACACACATTGACTCTCACTGTGGTACAGGTCCCACACACATTGAATCACTGGCGAACGGGACCCACACACACTAACTCTCACTGGGGTACAGGTCCCACACACAGTGAATCTCACTGGGGTACGGGTCCCACACACAGTGACTCTCACTGAGGTATGAGTCCCACACACACTGACTCTCACTGGAGTACGCTTCTCACACACAATGACTCTCACTGGGGTATGGATCCCACACACAATGACTCTCACTGGGGTACGGATTGCACACACAATGACTCTCACTGAGGTGTGGTTCCCACACACAATGACTCTCGCTGGGGTACGGGTCCCACACACACAGACTCTCACTGAGGTATGGGTCCCACACACACTGACTCTCACAAGGGTACGGGTTCCACACACACTGATTCTCACTGCGGTACGGGTCCCACACACACTGACTCTCACTGGGGTACGGGTCCCACACACACTGACTCTCACTGGGGTACGGGTCCCACAGACACTGACTCTCACTGGGGTATGGATCCCACACACAATGACTCTCACTGAGGTATGGTTCCCACATACAATGACTCTCACTAGGGCACAGTTCCCACACACGCTGACTCTCACTGGGGTACTGGACCCACACACACTGACTCTCACTGGGGTATGGTTCCCACACACACTGACTCTCACTGGGGTACGGGTCCCAGACACACTGACTCTCACTGGGGTATGGGTCACACAAACACACTAACTCTCACTGGGGTAAGGGTCCCACACTCACTGACTCTCACTGGGGTACGGTTCCCACACACAAGGACTCTCACTGGGGATGGGTCCCACACAAAATGACTCTCACTGGGGTACTGGACCCACACACACTGACTCTCACTGGGGTATGGTTCCCACACACACTGACTCTCACTGGGGTACGGGTCCCATTCACACTGACTCTCAATGAGGTATGGTTCCCACACACAAGGACTCTCACTGGGGATGGGTCCCACACAAAATGACTCTCACTGGGGTACGGGACACACACAAACTGACTCTCTCTGGGGTAAGGGTCCCACCCACACTGACTCACACTGGGGTACGGGTCCCAGACACACTGACACTCACTGGGGTACAGCACCCACACAAAATGACTCTCACTGGGGTACGGGCTCCACACCTACTGACTCTCACTGGGGAATGGGTGCCACACACACTGATTCTCAAAGGGGTACAGAACCCACACATACTGACTCTCGCTGGGGTACGGGTCCCACACACACAGACTCTCACTGGGGTATGGGTCACACACACACTAACTCTCACTGGGGTATGGGTCCCACACACACTGACTCTCACTGACGTACGGGTCCCGCACACAATGACTCTCACTGGGGTATGGGCAACACATACACTGACTCTCACGGGGGTACAAACCCACACACACTGACTCTCACTGGGGTATGCGTCCCACACACACTAACTCTCACTGGGGTATGGGTCCCACACACACTGACTCTAACTGGGGTATGGATCCCACACACACTGACTGTCACTGGGGTATGGGTAACACACACACTGACTCTCACGGGGGTACAAACCCACACAAACTGACTCTCACTGGGGTACGGGACCCACACACACTGACTCTCACTGGGGTACTGCTCCCAAACACAATGACTCTCACTGGGGTACGGGTCTCACACACACTGACTCTCACTGGGGAATGTGCCCCACACACACTGACTCTCACTGGGGAATGTGCCCCACACACACTGACTCTCACTGGGGTAGAAACCCACATACAATGACTCTCACTAGGGTACGGTTCCCACACACACTGACTCTCACTGGAGTACGGGTCCCATTCACACTGACTCTCAATGAGGTATGGTTCCCAAACACAAGGACTCTCACTGGGGTATGGATCCCACACAAAATGACTCTCACTGGGGTACGGGACACACACACACTGACTCTCTCTGGGGTAAGGGACTCACACACAATGACTCTCACTGGGGTATGGATCCCACACACACTAACTTTCAATGGGGTATGGGTCCCACACACATTGACTCTCACTGTGGTACAGGTCCCACATACATTGAATCACTGGCGAACGGGACGCACACACACTAACTCTCACTGGGGTACAGGTCCCACACACACTGAATCTCATAGGGGTACGGGTCCCACACACAGTGACTCTCACTGAGGTATGAGTCCCACACACACTAACTCTCACTGGAGGACGCGTCTCACACACAATGACTCTCACTGGGGTACGGATCCCACACACAATGACTGTCACTGGGGTACGGATTGCACACACAATGACTCTCACTGAGGGATGGTTCCCACACACAATGACTCTCACTGAGGTACGGGTCCCACACACATTGACTCTCACAAGGGTACGGGTTCCACACACACTGATTCTCACTGGGGTACAGGTCCCACACACACTGAATCTCACTGGGGTACGGGTCCCACACACACTGACTCTCACTGGGGTACGGGTCCCACAGACACTGACTCTCACTGGGGTATGGATCCCACACACAATGACTCTCACTGAGGTATGGTTCCCACATACAATGACTCTCACTAGGGTACGGTTCCCACACACGCTGACTCTCTCTGGGGTACGGGTCCCATTCTCACTGACTCTCAATCAGGTATGGTTCCCACACACAAGGACTCTCACTAGGGTATGGGTCCCACACACGCTGACTCTCACTGGGGTACGGGACAAACACACACTGACTCTCACTGGGGTACAGGTCCCACACACACTGAATTTCACTAGGGTACGGGTCCCACACACACTGACTCTCACTGGGGTACGGGACAAACACAAACTGACTCTCACTGTGGTACAGGTCCCACACACATTGAATCACTGGCGAACGGGACCCACACACACTAACTCTCACTGGGGTACAGGTCCCACACACACTGAATCTCACTGGGGTAAATGTCCCACACACACTGACTCTCACTGAGGTATGAGTCGCACACACACTGACTCTCACTGGGGTACGGATCCCATACACACTGACTCTCACTGGGGTATGGTTCCCACACAAACTGACTCTCACTGGGGTACGGTTCCCACACACACTGACTCTCACTCGGGTACGGTTCCCACACAAACAGACTCTCACTGGGGTACGGGTCAAACACACAATGACTCTCACTGAGGTATGGGTCCCACACACACTGACTCTCACAAGGGTACGGGTCCCACACACACTGAATCTCACTGGGGTACGGGTACCACAAACACTGAATCTCACTGGGGTACAGGTCCCAAACACATTGAATCTCACTGGGGTACGGGTCCCACACACACTGACTCTCACTGGGGTACAGCTCCCACAGACAATGACTCTCACTGGGGTACGGGTACCACACATATTGACTCTAACTGGGGTATGGGTCCCACTCACACTGACTCTCACTGGGGTACGGGTCACACAAACACACTAAATCTCACTAGGGTACGGGTCCCACACACAATGACTCTCACTGGGGTACGGGTCCCACACACAATGACTCTCACTGGGGTACGGGTTCCACACACAATGACTCTCACTGGGGTATGGGTCCCACGCACACTGATTCTCACTGGGGTACTGGACCCAAACACACTGACTCTCACTGGGGTATGCTTCCCACACACACTGAATCTCACTGGGGTACGGGTCCCACACACACTGACTCTCACTGGGGTACAGCTCCCACACACAATGACTCTCACTGGGGTACGGATTCCACACGTACTGACTCTCACTGGGGAATGGGTCCCACAAACACTGATTCTCATTGGGGTACAGGACCCACACACACTGACTCTCACTGGCGTACGGGTCCCACACACACTGACTCTCACTGGGGTACGGGACAAACACAAACTGACTCTCACTGTGGTACAGGTCCCACACACATCGAATCACTGGCGAACGGGACCCACACACACTAACTCTCACTGGGGTACAGGTCCCACACACACTGAATCTCACTGGGGTAAATGTCCCACACACACTGACTCTCACTGAGGCATGAGTCGCACACACACTGACTCTCACTGGGGTACGGATCCCACACACACTGACTCTCACTGGGGTATGGTTCCCACACACACTGACTCTCACTGGGGTACGGTTCCCACACACACTGACTCTCACTCGGGTACGGTTCCCACACAAACAGACTCTCACTGGGGTACGGGTCAAACACACAATGACTCTCACTGAGGTATGGGTCCCACACACACTGACTCTCACAAGGGTACGGGTCCCACACACACTGAATCTCACTGGGGTACGGGTACCACAAACACTGAATCTCACTGGGGTACAGGTCCCAAACACATTGAATCTCACTGGGGTACGGGTCCCACACACACTGACTCTCACTGGGGTACAGCTCCCACAGACAATGACTCTCACTGGGGTACGGGTACCACACATATTGACTCTAACTGGGGTATGGGTCCCACTCACACTGACTCTCACTGGGGTACGGGTCACACAAACACACTAAATCTCACTAGGGTACGGGTCCCACACACAATGACTCTCACTGGGGTACGGGTCCCACACACAATGACTCTCACTGGGGTACGGGTTCCACACACAATGACTCTCACTGGGGTATGGGTCCCACGCACACTGATTCTCACTGGGGTACTGGACCCAAACACACTGACTCTCACTGGGGTAAGTGTCCCACCCACACTGACTCGCACTGGGGTACGGGTCGCACACACACTGACTCTCACAGAGTTATGGGTCCCACACACACTGACTTTCAATGGGGTACGGGTCCCACACACATTGACTCTCACTGTGGTACAGGTCCCACACACATTGAATCACTGGCGAACGGGACCCACACACACTAACTCTCACTGGGGTACAGGTCCCACACACAGTGAATCTCACTGGGGTACGGGTCCCACACACAGTGACTCTCACTGAGGTATGAGTCCCACACACACTGACTCTCACTGGAGTACGCTTCTCACACACAATGACTCTCACTGGGGTATGGATCCCACACACAATGACTCTCACTGGGGTACGGATTGCACACACAATGACTCTCACTGAGGTGTGGTTCCCACACACAATGACTCTCACTGGGGTACGGGTGGCACACACAATGACTCTCACTGAGGTATGGGTCCCACACACACTGACTCTCACAAGGGTACGGGTTCCACACACACTGATTCTCACTGCGGTACGGGTCCCACACACACTGACTCTCACTGGGGTACGGGTCCCACACACACTGACTCTCACTGGGGTACGGGTCCCACAGACACTGACTCTCACTGGGGATTGGATCCCACACACAATGACTCTCACTGAGGTATGGTTCCCACATACAATGACTCTCACTAGGGCACGGTTCCCACACACGCTGACTCTCACTGGGGTACTGGACCCACACACACTGACTCTCACTGGGGTATGGTTCCCACACACACTGACTCTCACTGGGGTACGGGTCCCAGACACACTGACTCTCACTGGGGTACGGGTCACACAAACACACTAACTCTCACTGGGGTAAGGGTCCCACACTCACTGACTCTCACTGGGGTACGGTTCCCACACACAAGGACTCTCACTGGGGATGGGTCCCACACAAAATGACTCTCACTGGGGTACTGGACCCACACACACTGACTCTCACTGGGGTATGGTTCCCACACACACTGACTCTCACTGGGGTACGGGTCCCATTCACACTGACTCTCAATGAGGTATGGTTCCCACACACAAGGACTCTCACTGGGGATGGGTCCCACACAAAATGACTCTCACTGGGGTACGGGACACACACAAACTGACTCTCTCTGGGGTAAGGGTCCCACCCACACTGACTCACACTGGGGTACGGGTCCCAGACACACTGACACTCACTGGGGTACAGCACCCACACAAAATGACTCTCACTGGGGTACGGGCTCCACACCTACTGACTCTCACTGGAGAATGGGTGCCACACACACTGATTCTCAAAGGGGTACAGAACCCACACATACTGACTCTCGCTGGGGTACGGGTCCCACACACACAGACTCTCACTGGGGTATGGGTCACACACACACTAACTCTCACTGGGGTATGGGTCCCACACACACTGACTCTCACTGACGTACGGGTCCCGCACACAATGACTCTCACTGGGGTATGGGCAACACATACACTGACTCTCACGGGGGTACAAACCCACACACACTGACTCTCACTGGGGTATGCGTCCCACACACACTAACTCTCACTGGGGTATGGGTCCCACACACACTGACTCTAACTGGGGTACGGATCCCACACACACTGACTGTCACTGGGGTATGGGTAACACACACACTGACTCTCACGGGGGTACAAACCCACACAAACTGACTCTCACTGGGGTACGGGACCCACACACACTGACTCTCACTGGGGTACTGCTCCCAAACACAATGACTCTCACTGGGGTACGGGTCTCACACACACTGACTCTCACTGGGGAATGTGCCCCACACACACTGACTCTCACTGGGGAATGTGCCCCACACACACTGACTCTCACTGGGGTAGAAACCCACATACAATGACTCTCACTAGGGTACGGTTCCCACACACACTGACTCTCACTGGAGTACGGGTCCCATTCACACTGACTCTCAATGAGGTATGGTTCCCAAACACAAGGACTCTCACTGGGGTATGGATCCCACACAAAATGACTCTCACTGGGGTACGGGACACACACACACTGACTCTCTCTGGGGTAAGGGACTCACACACAATGACTCTCACTGGGGTACGGATCCCACACACACTAACTTTCAATGGGGTATGGGTCCCACACACATTGACTCTCACTGTGGTACAGGTCCCACATACATTGAATCACTGGCGAACGGGACGCACACACACTAACTCTCACTGGGGTACAGGTCCCACACACACTGAATCTCATAGGGGTACGGGTCCCACACACAGTGACTCTCACTGAGGTATGAGTCCCACACACACTAACTCTCACTGGAGGACGCGTCTCACACACAATGACTCTCACTGGGGTACGGATCCCACACACAATGACTGTCACTGGGGTACGGATTGCACACACAATGACTCTCACTGAGGGATGGTTCCCACACACAATGACTCTCACTGAGGTACGGGTCCCACACACATTGACTCTCACAAGGGTACGGGTTCCACACACACTGATTCTCACTGGGGTACAGGTCCCACACACACTGAATCTCACTGGGGTACGGGTCCCACACACACTGACTCTCACTGGGGTACGGGTCCCACAGACACTGACTCTCACTGGGGTATGGATCCCACACACAATGACTCTCACTGAGGTATGGTTCCCACATACAATGACTCTCACTAGGGTACGGTTCCCACACACGCTGACTCTCTCTGGGGTACGGGTCCCATTCTCACTGACTCTCAATCAGGTATGGTTCCCACACACAAGGACTCTCACTAGGGTATGGGTCCCACACACGCTGACTCTCACTGGGGTACGGGACAAACACACACTGACTCTCACTGGGGTACAGGTCCCACACACACTGAATTTCACTAGGGTACGGGTCCCACACACACTGACTCTCACTGGGGTACGGGACAAACACAAACTGACTCTCACTGTGGTACAGGTCCCACACACATTGAATCACTGGCGAACGGGACCCACACACACTAACTCTCACTGGGGTACAGGTCCCACACACACTGAATCTCACTGGGGTAAATGTCCCACACACACTGACTCTCACTGAGGTATGAGTCGCACACACACTGACTCTCACTGGGGTACAGATCCCATACACACTGACTCTCACTGGGGTATGGTTCCCACACACACTGACTCTCACTGGGGTACGGTTCCCACACACACTGACTCTCACTCGGGTACGGTTCCCACACAAACAGACTCTCACTGGGGTACGGGTCAAACACACAATGACTCTCACTGAGGTATGGGTCCCACACACACTGACTCTCACAAGGGTACGGGTCCCACACACACTGAATCTCACTGGGGTACGGGTACCACAAACACTGAATCTCACTGGGGTACAGGTCCCAAACACATTGAATCTCACTGGGGTACGGGTCCCACACACACTGACTCTCACTGGGGTACAGCTCCCACAGACAATGACTCTCACTGGGGTACGGGTACCACACATATTGACTCTAACTGGGGTATGGGTCCCACTCACACTGACTCTCACTGGGGTACGGGTCACACAAACACACTAAATCTCACTAGGGTACGGGTCCCACACACAATGACTCTCACTGGGGTACGGGTCCCACACACACTGACTCTCACTGGGGTACGGGTTCCACACATACTGACTCTCACTGAGGAATGGGCCCCACACACACTGATTCTCACTGGGGTACTGGACCCACACACACTGACTCTGACTGGGGTATGGTTCCCACACACACTGAATCTCACTGGGGTACGGGTCCCACACACACTGACTCTCACTGGGGTACAGCTCCCACACACAATGACTCTCACTGGGGTACGGATTCCACACGTACTGACTCTCACTGGGGAATGGGTCCCACAAACACTGATTCTCATTGGGGTACAGGACCCACACACACTGACTCTCACTGGCGTACGGGTCCCACACACACTGACTCTCACTGGGGTATGGGTCACACACACACTAACTCTCACTGGGGTATGGGTTCCACACACACTGACTCTCACTGGGGCACAGGTCCCACACACACTGACTCTCACTGGGGTACGGATCCCACACACACTGACTCTCACTGAGGTACGGTTCCCAAACACAATGACTCTCACTGGGGTACGGGTAACACACACACTGACTCTCACGGGGGTACAAACCCACACACACTGACTCTCACTGGGGTATGGGTCCCACACACACTGACTCTCACAGGGGTATGGGTCCCACACACACTGACTCTCACAGGGGTATGGGACCCACACACACTGACTCTCACTGGGGTACAGTTCCCAAACACAATGACTCTCACTGGGGTAAGGGTCTCACACACACTGACTCTCACTGGGGAATGTGTCCCACACACAATGACTCTCACTGGGGTACAAACCCACACACAATGACTCTCAATGGGGTACGGTTCCCACACACGCTGACTCTCACTGGGGAATGGGTCCCACACACACTGATTCTCAATGGGGTACAGGACCCACACATACTGACTCTCACTGGGGTACGGGTCCCACCCACACTGACTCTCACTGGCGTATGGGTCACAAAAACACACTAACTCTCACTGGGCTAAACGTCCCAAACACAATGTCTCTCACTGGGGTACGGGTCACACACACACTGACTCTCACTGGGGTACGGGTCCCACACACACGGACTCTCACTGGGGTATGGGTCACACACACACTAACTTTCACTGGGGAATGGGTCCCACACACACTGACTCTCACTGAGGTACGGATCCCACACACACTGACTCTCACTGAGGTACGGGTCCCACACACAATGACTCTCACTGGGGTATGGGCAACACATACACTGACTCTCACGGGGGTACAAAACCACACACACTGACTCTCACTGGGGTATGGGTCCCACACACACTAACTCTCACTGGGGTATGGGTCCCACACACACTGACTCTCACTGGGGTACGGATCCCACACACACTGACTCTCACTGGGGTATGGGTAACACACACACTGACTCACGGGGGTACAAACCCACACAAACTGACTCTCACTGGGGTACGGGACCCACACACACTGACTCTCACTGGGGTACAGCTCCCAAACACAATGACTCTCACTGGGGTACGGGTCTCACACACACTGACTCTCACTGGGGAATGTGCCCCACACACACTGACTCTCACTGGGGTACAAACCCACATACAATGACTCTCACTAGGGTACGGTTCCCACACACACTGACTCTCACTGGAGTACGGGTCCCATTCACACTGACTCTCAATGAGGTATGGTTCCCACACACAAGGACTCTCACTGGGGATGGGTCCCACAAAAAATGACTCTCACTGGGGTACTGGACCCACACACACTGACTCTCACTGGGGTACAGCACCCACACAAAATGACTCTCACTGGGGTACGGGCTCCACACCTACTGACTCTCACTGGGGAATGGGTGGCACACACAATGACTCTCACTGAGGTACGGGTCCCACACACATTGACTCTCACAAGGGTACGGGTTCCACACACACTGATTCTCACTGCGGTACGGGTCCCACACACACTGACTCTCACTGGGGTACGGGTCCCACAGACACTGACTCTCACTGGGGTACGGATCCCACACACAATGACTCTCACTGAGGTATGGTTCCCACACACACTGACTCTCACTAGGGTACGGTTCCCACACACACTGACTCTCACTGGGGTACTGGAACCACACACACTGACTCTCACTAGGGTACGGTTCCCACACACACTGACTCTCACTGGGGTACTGGAACCACACACACTGACTCTCACTGGGGTATGGTTCCCACACACACTGACTCTCACTGGGGTACGGGTCCCACACACACTGACTCTCACTGGGGTACGGGTTCCACACACACTGACTCTCACTGGGGTACGGGTCCCAGACACACTGACTGTCACTGGGGTACAGCACCCACACAAAATGACTCTCACTGGGGTACGGGCTCCACACCTACTGACTCTCACTGGGGTATGGTTCCCACACACACTGACTCTCACTGGGGTACGGGTCCCACACACACTGACTCTCACTGGGGTACGGGTCCCACACACACAGACTCTCACTGGGGTATGGGTCACACACACACTAACTCTCACTGGGGTATGGGTCCCACACACACTGACTCTCACTGGGGTACGGATCCCACACACACTGACTCTCACTGACGTACGGGTCCCGCACACAATGACTCTCACTGGGGTATGGGCAACACATACACTGACTCTCACGGGGGTACAAACCCACACACACTGACTCTCACTGGGGTATGGGTCCCACACACACTGACTCTCACTGGGGTACGGATCCCACACACACTGACTCTCACTGGGGTATGGGTAACACACACACTGACTCTCACGGGGGTACAAACCCACACAAACTGACTCTCACTGGGGTACGGGACCCACACACACTGACTCTCACTGGGGTACAGCTCCCAAACACAATGACTCTCACTGGGGTACGCGTCCCACACATACTGACTCTCACTGGGGAATGTGCCCCACACACACTGACTCTCACTGGGGTAGAAACCCACATACAATGACTCTCACTAGGGTACGGTTCCCACACACACTGACTCTCACTGGAGTACGGGTCCCATTCACACTGACTCTCAATGAGGTATGGTTCCCACACACAAGGACTCTCACTGGGGTATGGATCCCACACAAAATGACTCTCTCTGGGGTACGGGACACACACACACTGACTCTCTCTGGGGTAAGGGTCCCACACACACTGACTCACACTGGGGTACGAGTCGCACACACACTGACTCTCACTGAGGTATGAGTCCTACACACACTAACTCTCACTGGAGTACGCGTCTCACACACAATGACTCTCACTGGGGTACGGATCCCACACACACTAACTTTCAATGGGGTATGGGTCCCACACACATTGACTCTCACTGTGGTACAGGTCCCACATACATTGAATCACTGGCGAACGGGACGCACACACACTAACTCTCACTGGGGTACAGGTCCCACACACACTGAATCTCATAGGGGTACGGGTCCCACACACAGTGACTCTCACTGAGGTATGAGTCCCACACACACTAACTCTCACTGGAGTACGCGTCTCACACACAATGACTCTCACTGGGGTACGGATCCCACACACAATGACTGTCACTGGTGTACGGATTGCACACACAATGACTCTCACTGAGGGATGGTTCCCACACACAATGACTCTCACTGGGGTACGGGTGGCACACACAATGACTCTCACTGAGGTACGGGTCCCACACACATTGACTCTCACAAGGGTACGGGTTCCACACACACTGATTCTCACTGGGGTACAGGTCCCACACACACTGAATCTCACTGGGGTACGGGTCCCACACACACGGACTCTCACTGGGGTACGGGTCCCACAGACACTGACTCTCACTGGGTTATGGATCCCACACACAATGACTCTCACTGAGGTATGGTTCCCACATACAATGACTCTCACTAGGGTACGGTTCCCACACACGCTGACTCTCTCTGGGGTACGGGTCCCATTCTCACTGACTCTCAATCAGGTATGGTTCCCACATACAAGGACTCTCACTAGAGTATGGGTCCCACACACGCTGACTCTCACTGGGGTACGGGACAAACACACACTGACTCTCACTGGGGTACAGGTCCCACACACACTGAATTTCACTAGGGTACGGGTCCCACACACACTGACTCTCACTGGGGTAAGGGACAAACACAAACTGACTCTCACTGTGGTACAGGTCCCACACACATTGAATCACTGGCGAACGGGACCCACACACACTAACTCTCACTGGGGTACAGGTCCCACACACACTGAATCTCACTGGGGTACATGTCCCACACACACTGACTCTCACTGAGGTATGAGTCCCACACACACTGACTCTCACTGGGGTATGGATCCCACACACAATGACTCTCACTGAGGTATGGTTCCCACATACAATGACTCTCACTAGGGTACGGTTCCCACACACGCTGACTCTCACTGGGGTACTGGAACCACACACACTGACTCTCACTGGGGTATGGTTCCCACACACACTGACTCTCACTGGGGTACGGGTCCCAGACACACTGACTGTCACTGGGGTACAGCACCCACACAAAATGACTCTCACTGGGGTACGGGCTCCACACCTACTGACTCTCACTGGGGAATGGGTGCCACACACACTGATTCTCAAAGGGGTACAGGTCCCACACATACTGACTCTCACTGGGGTATGATTTCCACACACACTGATTCTCACTGGTGTACGGGACACACAAACGCACTGACTCTCACTGGGGTAAGGTTCGCACACACAATGTCTCTCACTGGGGTACGGGTCACACACACACTGACTCTCACTGGGGTACGGGTCCCACACACACAGACTCTCACTGGGGTATGGGTCACACACACACTAACTCTCACTGGGGTATGGGTCCCACACACACTGACTCTCACTGGGGTACGGATCCCACACACACTGACTCTCACTGACGTACGGGTCCCGCACACAATGACTCTCACTGGGGTATGGGCAACACATACACTGACTCTCACGGGGGTACAAACCCACACAAACTGACTCTCACTGGGGTACGGGACCCACACACACTGACTCTCACTGGGGTACAGCTCCCAAACACAATGACTCTCACTGGGGTACGGGTCTCACACACACTGACTCTCACTGGGGTAGAAACCCACATACAATGACTCTCACTAGGGTACGGTTCCCACACACACTGACTCTCACTGGAGTACGGATCCCATTCACACTGACTCTCAATGAGGTATGGTTCCCACACACAAGGACTCTCACTGGGGTATGGATCCCACACAAAATGACTCTCTCTGGGGTACGGGACACACACACACTGACTCTCTCTGGGGTAAGGGTCCCACACACACTGACTCACACTGGGGTACGAGTCGCACACACACTGACTCTCACTGAGGTATGAGTCCCACACACACTAACTCTCACTGGAGTACGCGTCTCACACACAATGACTCTCACTCGGGTACGGATCCCACACACACTAACTTTCAATGGGGTATGGATCACACACACACTAACTCTCACTGGGGAATGGGTCCCACACACACTGATTCTCACTGGGGTACGGATCCCACACACACTGACTCTCACTGAGGTACGGGTCCCACACACAATGACTCCCACTGGGGTATGGGCAACACATACACTGACTCTCACGGGGGTACAAACCCACACACACTGACTCTCACTGGGGTATGGGTCCCACACACACTAACTCTCACTGTGGTACAGGTCCCACACACATTGAATCACTGGCGAACGGGACCCACAAACACTAACTCTCACTGGGGTACAGGTCCCACACACACTGAATCTCACAGGGGTACGGGTCCCACACACAGTGACTCTCACTGAGGTATGAGTCCCAAACACACTGACTGTCAATGGGGTACGTGTCCCATTCACACTGACTCTCACTAAGGTACGAGTCGCACACACACTGAATCTCACTGCGGTACAGGTCCCACACACACTGACACTCACTGGGGTACGGGTCCCACACACACTGACTCTCACAAGGGTACGGGTCCCACACACACTGAATCTCACTGGGGTACGGGTACCACAAACACTGGCTCTCACTGGGGTACAGGTCCCACACACATTGAATCTCACTGGAGTACGGGTCCCACACACACTGACTCTCACTGGGGTACAGCTCCCACACACACTGACTCTCACTGGGGTACGGGTTCCACACACAAGGACTCTCACTGGCGTACGGGTCACACAAACACACTAACTCTCACTGGGGTACGGGTCCCACACACAATGACTCTCACTGGGGTACGGGTCCCACACACACTGACTCACTGGGGTACGGGTCCCACACACAATGACTCTCACTGGGGTACGGGTCACACACACACTGACTCTCATTGGGGTAAGGATCCCACACACACTGACGCTGACTGGGGTATGGGTCACAGACGCACTAAATCTCACTGGTATATGGGTCCCACACACACTGACTCTCACTGTGGTACGGATCCCACACACACTGACTCTTACTGGGGTACGGGTCCCACACACAATGACTCTCACTGGGGTACGGGTAACACACACACTGACTATCACGGGGGTACAGGTCCCACACTCACTGATTATCACTGGGGTACGGGTCCCACACACACTGACACTCATTGGTGTACGGGTCCAACACACACTGACTCTCACTGGGGTACAGCACCCAAACACAATGACTCTCACAGGGGTACAGGTCCCACACACACTGACACTCACTGGGGAATGGGTCCCACACACACCGATTCTCACTGGGGTACAAACCCACACACACTGACTCTAACTGGGGTACGGGTATCAGACACGCTGACTCTCACTGGTGAATGGGACCCACTCACACTAACTCTCACTGTGGTACAGGTCCCACACACACTGACTATCCATGGGGTACGGGTCCCAATCACACTGACTCTCAATGAGGTATGGTTCCGACACAGAAATGACTCTCACTGGAGTATGGGTCCCACACACACTGACACTCACTGTGGTACAAGTCCCACACACACTGACTCACTGGTGAACGGGACCACACACACTAACTCTCACTGGGGTACAGGTCCCACACACACTGACTCTCACAAGGGTACGGGTCCCACACACACTGAATCTCACTGGGGTACGGGTACCACAAACACTGGCTCTCACTGGGGTACAGGTCCCACACACATTGAATCTCACTGGGGTACGGGTCCCACACACACTGACTCTCACTGGGGTACAGCTCCCACACACACTGACTCTCACTGGGGTACGGGTTCCACACACAAGGACTCTCACTGGCGTACGGGTCACACAAACACACTAACTCTCACTGGGGTACGGGTCCCACACACAATGACTCTCACTGGGGTACGGGTCCCACACACACTGACTCACTGGGGTACGGGTCCCACACACAATGACTCTCACTGGGGTACGGGTCACACACACACTGACTCTCATTGGGGTAAGGATCCCACACACACTGACGCTGACTGGGGTATGGGTCACAGACGCACTAAATCTCACTGGTATATGGGTCCCACACACACTGACTCTCACTGTGGTACGGATCCCACACACACTGACTCTTACTGGGGTACAGGTCCCACACACAATGACTCTCACTGGGGTACGGGTAACACACACACTGACTATCACGGGGGTACAGGTCCCACACTCACTGATTATCACTGGGGTACGGGTCCCACACACACTGACACTCATTGGTGTACGGGTCCAACACACACTGACTCTCACTGGGGTACAGCACCCAAACACAATGACTCTCACAGGGGTACAGGTCCCACACACACTGACACTCACTGGGGAATGGGTCCCACACACACCGATTCTCACTGGGGTACAAACCCACACACACTGACTCTAACTGGGGTACGGGTATCAGACACGCTGACTCTCACTGGTGAATGGGACCCACTCACACTAACTCTCACTGTGGTACAGGTCCCACACACACTGACTATCCATGGGGTACGGGTCCCAATCACACTGACTCTCAATGAGGTATGGTTCCGACACAGAAATGACTCTCACTGGAGTATGGGTCCCACACACACTGACACTCACTGTGGTACAAGTCCCACACACACTGACTCACTGGTGAACGGGACCACACACACTAACTCTCACTGGGGTACAGGTCCCACACACACTGACCTTTACTGGGGTACGGGTCCCACACATACTGACTCTCACTGGGGAATGGATCCCACACACACTGATTCTTACTGGGGTACAGGACCCACACACACTGACTCTCACTGGTGTATGCTTCCCACACACACTGACTCTCACTGGGGTACGTGACCCACACACACTGACTGTCACTGGCGTGCGGGTCACACAAACACACTGACTCTCAACTGGGGTACGGGGCCCACACACACTGACTCTCAATGGGGTAAGGGTCCCACACATACAGACTCTCACTGGGGAATGGGTCCCACACACACTGATTCACACTGGGGTACAGGACACACACACACTGACTCTCACTGGTGTATGCTTCCCACACACACTGACTCTCATTGGGGTACGTGTCCCACACAAACTGACTGTCACTGGCGGACGGGTCACACAAACACACTAACTCTCACTGGGGTACGGGTCCCACACACAATGACTCTCACTGGGGTACGGGTCCCACACACACTGACGCTCACTGGGGTATGGGTCACACACGCACTAACTCTCACTGGTATATGGGTCCCACACACACTGACTCTCACTGCGGTACGGGTCCCACACACAATGACTCTCAATGGGGCATGGGTAACACACACACTGACTCTCACGGGGGTACGGGTCCCACACACACTGATTCTCACTGGGGTACGGATCCCACACACACTGACTCTCACTAGGGTACGGGTCCCACACAAACTGACTCTCACTGGGGTACAGCTACCACACGCAATGACTCTCACTGGGGTACGTGTCCCACACACACTGACTCTCTCTGGCGTACGGGTCACACAAACACACTAAATCTCACGGGTCGTACACACAATGACTCTCACTGGGGTACGGGTCCCACACACACTGACTCAAACTGGTGTACAAACCCACACACAAGAACTCTCACTGGGGTACGAATCCCACACACACTGACTCTCAATGGGGTTTGGGTAGCACACACACTGACTCTCACTGGGGTACGGATCCCACACACACTGACTCTTACTGGGGTACAGGTCGCACACACACTGACTCACACTGGGGTACTGGTCCCAGACACAATGACTCTCACTGGGGTACGGTTAACACACGCACTGACTCTCACGGCGGTACGGGTCCCACACACACTGATTCTCACTGTGGTACGGGTCCCAAACGCACTGACTCTCACTGGGGTACGGGTCCAACACGCACTGACTCTTACTGGGGTACAGCACCCAAACACAATGACTCTCACAGGGGTACGGGTCCCACACACACTGACTCTCACTGGGGAATGGGTCCCAGACACACTGATTCTCACTGGGGTACAAACCCACACACACTGACTCTCACTGGGGAGCGGGTATCACACACGCTGACTCTCACTGGTGAACGGGAACCACACACACTGACTCTCACTGGGGTACAGGTCCCACACACACTGACTCTCACTGGGGCACGGCTCCCACACACACTGACTATCACTGGGGTACGGGTCCCATTCACACTGACTCTCAATGAGGTATGGTTCCCAAACACAATGACTCTCACTGGGGTATGGGTCCCACACACAATGACTCTCACTGGGGTACGGGTGCCACATACACTGATTCTCACTGGGGTACGGGTCCCACACACAATGACTCTCACTGGGGTACGGGTCACACACAAACTAACTCTCACTGGGGAACAGGTCCCACACACACTGACCCTCACTGGGGTACGGGTCACACACACACTGACTCTCACTGGGGAATGGGTCCCACACACACTGACTCTCACTGGGGTACGGGAACCACACACACTGACTCTCACTGGGATACGGGTCCCACACACACTGACTCTCACTGGGGTACGGGTCCCATTCACACTGACTCTCAATGAGGTATGGTTCCCACACACAATGAATCTCACTGGGGTATGGGTCCCACACACAATGACTCTCACTGTGGTACGGGTCCCACACACATTGACTCTCACTGGGGTACGGGTCCCACCCACACTTCCCCACACTGGGGTACGGGTCGCACACACACTGACTCTTACTGGGGTATGGGTCCCACACACACTGACTCTCACTGTGGAACAGGTCCCACACACACTGACACACTGGCGAACGGGACCCACACACAATAACTCTCACTGGGGTACAGGTCCCACACACACTGACTCTCACTGGGGTACAGGTCCCACACACACTGACTATAACCGGGGTACGGGTCCCATTCACACTGACTCTCACAGGGTTATGGGTCCCACACACAGAATCTCACTGGGGTATGGGTCCCACACACACTGACTCTCACTGTGGTACAGGTCCCACACACACTGACTCACTGGCGAAAGGGACCCACACACACTAACTCTCACTGGGGAACAGGTCCCACGCACACTGACCCTCACTGGGGTACGGGTCCCAAAAGCAATGACTCTCACTGGGGTATGGGTCACACACACTCTAACTCTCACTGGGGTATGGTTCCCACACACACTGACTCTCACTGGGGTACGGGTCCCACACACACTGACTCTCACTGGGGAATGGGTCCCACACACACTGACTCTCAATGGGGTACTGGTCCCACACACACTGACTCTCACTGGGGTACGGGAACCACACACACTGTCTCTCACTGGGGTACGGGTCCCACACACACTGACTCTCACTGGGGTACGGGTCCCACCCACACTTCCCCACACTGGGGTACGGGTCGCACACACACTGACTCTCACAGGGTACGGTTCCCACACACGCTGACTCTCACTGGGGTACGGGTCCCATTCTCACTGACTCTCAATCAGGTATGGTTCCCACACACAAGGACTCTCACTGGGATATGGGTCCCACACACGCTGACTCTCACTGGGGTACCTGACAAACACACACTGACTCTCTCTGGGGTACAGGTCCCACACACACTGAATCTCACTGGGGCACAGGTCCCACACACACTGGCTCTCACTGAGGTATGAGTCCCACACACACTGACTCTCACTGAGGTACGATTCCCACACACAATGACTCTCACTGGGGTACGGGTCAAACACACACTGACGCTCATTCGGGTACGGGTCCCACACACACTGACTCTCACTGGGGAATGGGTCCCACACACACTGATTCTCACTGGGGTACTAACCCACACACACTGACTCTCACTGGGGTACGGGTATCACACACGCTGACTCTCACTGGTGAACGGGACCCACTCACACTGACTCTCACTGGGGTATGGGTCCCACACACACTGACTCTCACTGGGGTACGGATCCCGCACACACTGACTCTCACTGGGGTATGGGTAACACACACACTGACTCTCACAGGGGTACAAACCCACACAAACTGACTCTCACTGGGGTACGGGACCCACACACACTGACTCTCACTGGGGTACAGCTCCCAAACACACTGACTCTCACTGGGGAATGTGTCCCACACACACTGACTCTCACTGGGGTACAAACCCACATACAATGACTCTCACTAGGGTACGGTTCCCACACACACTGACTCTCACTGGAGTACAGGTCCCATTCACACTGACTCTCAATGAGGTATGGTTCCCACACACAAGGACTCTCACTGGGGTATGGATCCCACACAAAATGACTCTCACTGGGGTACGGGACACACACACACTGACTCTCTCTGGGGTAAGGGTCCCACCCACACTGACTTTCAATGGGGTATGGGTCCCACACACATTGACTCTCACTGTGGTACAGGTCCCACACACATTGAATCACTGGCGAACGGGACCCACAAACACTAACTCTCACTGGGGTACAGGTCCCACACACACTGAATCTCACAGGGGTACGGGTCCCACACACAGTGACTCTCACTGAGGTATGAGTCCCAAACACACTGACTGTCAATGGGGTAGGTGTCCCATTCACACTGACTCTCACTAAGGTACGAGTCCCACACACACTGACTCTCAATGGGGTACAGGTCCCACACACACTGAATCTCACTGGGGTACAGGTGCCACACACACTGACTCTCACTGGGGTACGGGTCCCACACACACTGACTCTCACAAGGGTACGGGTCCCACACACACTGACTCTCACTGGGGTACAGGTCCCACACACACTGACTCTCACAAGGGTACGGGTCCCACACACACTGACTCTCACTGGGGTACGGGTCCCACACACACTGACTCTCACTGGGGTACGGGTTCCACACACAAGGACTCTCACTGGCGTACGGGTCACACAAACACACTAACTCTCACTGGGGTACGGGTCCCACACACAATGACTCTCACTGGGGTACGGGTCCCACACACACTGACTCTCACTGGGGTACAGCTCCCACACACAATGACTCTCACTGGGGTACTGTCCCACACATACTGACTCTCACTGAGGAATGGGCCCCACGCACACTGACTCTCACTGGGGTACTGGACCCACACACACTGACTCTCACTGGGGTATGGTTCCCACACACACTGAATCTCACTGGGATACGGGTCCCACACACACTGACTCTCACTGGGGTACAGCTCCCACACACAATGACTCTCACTGGGGTACGGATTCCACACACACTGACTCTCACTGGGGAATGGGTCCCACACACACTGATTCTCACTGGCGTGCGGGTCCCACACACACTGACTCTCACTGGGGTATGGGTCACACACACACTAACTCTCACTGGGGTATGGGTCCCACACACACTGACTTTCACTGGGATACGGATCCCACACACACTGACTCTCACTGAGGTACGGGTCCCACACACACTGACTCTCACTGGGGTACAGGACACACACACACTGACTCTCACGGGGGTACAGCTCCCAAACACAATGACTCTCACTGGGGTACGGGTCTCACACACACTGACTCTCACTGGGGAATGTGCCCCACACACACTGACTCTCACTGGGGAATGTGTCCCACACACACTGACTCTCACTGGGGTACAAACCCACACACAATGACTCTCAATGGGGTACGGTTCCCACACACGCTGACTCTCACTGGGGAATGGGTCCCACACACACTGATTCTCAATGGGGTACAGGACCCACACATACTGACTCTCACTGGGGTATGGACCCAACACACACTGACTCTCACTGGCGTAGGGGTCACACAAACACACTAACTCTGACTGGGCTAAACGTCCCAAACACAATGTCTCTCACTGGGGTACGGGTCACACACACACTACTCTCACTGGGGTACGGGTCACACACACACTGACTCTCACTGGGGTTCGGATCCCACACACACTAACTCTCACTGGGGTACAGGACCCACACACAATGACTCTCACTGGGGAATGGATCCCACACACAATGACTCTCACTGGCGTACGGGTAACACACACACTGACTCTCACGGGTGTACAAACCCACACACGCTGTCTCTCACTGGGGTATGGGACCCACACACACTGACTCTCACAGGGGTACGGGACCCACAAACACTGAATCTCACTGGGGTACAGCTCCCACACACAATGACTCTCACTGGGGTACAGGTCTCACACACACTGACTCTCACTGGGGAATATGCCCCACACACACTGACTCTCACTGGGGTACAAACCCACATGCAATGACTCTCACTGGGGTACGGTTCCCACACACACTGACTCTCACTGGGGTATGGGTCCCATACACACTGACTCTCACTGGGGTAGGGTCCCATTCACACTGACTCTCAATCAGGTATGGTTCCCACACACGCTGACTCTCACTGGGGTATGGGTCCCACACAAAATGACTCTCACTGGGATAGGGGACACACACACACTGCCTCTCACAGGTGTACGGGACCCACACACACTGAATCTCACTGGGGTACAGCTCCCAAACACAATGACTCTCACTGGGGTACGGGTCTTAAACACTGACTCTCACTGGGGCATGAGCCCCACACACACTGACTCTCACTGGGGTACACGTCCCATTCACACTGACTCTCAATCAGGTATGGTTCCCACACACAAGGACTCTCACTGGGGTACGGGTCCCACCCACACTGACTCACACTGGGGTACGGGTCGCACACACACTGACTGTCACAGGGTTATGGGTACCACACACACTGACTTTCACTGGGGTATGGGTCCCACACACACTGACTCTCACTGTGGTACAGGTCCCACACAAACTGAATCTCACTGGGGTACAGGTCACACACACACTGACTCTCACTGGGGTACGGATCCCACACACAATGACTCTCACTGAGGTATGGTTCCCACACACAATGACTCTCACTGGGGTACGGGTCCCGCACACACTGACTCTCACAAGGGTACGGGTCCCACACACACTGACTCCCACTGGGGTACGGGTCCCACACACACTGACTCTCACTGGGGTACAGGACCCACACACACAGACTCTCAATGGGGTACGGGTCCCACACACACTGATTCTCACTGCCGTACGGGTCACACAAACACACTAACTCTCACTTGGGTACGGGTCCCACACACAATGACTCTCACTGGGGTATGGGTCACACACACAGTAACTCTCACTGGGGTATGGGTCCCACACACACTGACTCTCACTGGGGTACGCATCCCACACACACTGACTCTCACTGAGGTACGGGTCCCACACACAATGACTCTCACTGGGGTATGGGTAACACACACACTGACTCTCACTGGGGTACAAACCCACAGACACTGACTCTCACTGGGGTATGGGTCCCACACACACTGACTCTCGCAGGGGTACGGGACCCACACACACTTACTTTCACTGGGGTACAGCTCCCAAATACAATGACTCTCACTGGGGTACAGGTCTCACACACACTGACTCTCACTCGGGAATGTGTCCCACACACACTGACTCTCACTGGGGTACAAACCCACATACAATGACTCTCACTAGGGTACGGTTCCCACACACGCTGACTCTCACTGGGGTACGGGTCCCATTCTCACTGACTCTCAATCAGGTATGGTTCCCACACACAAGGACTCTCACTGGGGTATGGGTCCCACACACGCTGACTCTCACTGGGGTACAGGACAAACACACATTGACTCTCTCTGGGGTACAGGTCCCACACACACTGAATCTCACTGGGGTACAGGTCCCACACACACTGACTCTCACTGAGGTATGAGTCCCACACACACTGACTCTCACTGAGGTACGATTCCCACACACAATGACTCTCACTTGGGTACGGGTCAAACACACACTGACGCTCATTCGGGTACGGGTCCAACACACACTGACTCTCACTGGGGTACAGCACCCAAACACAATGACTCTCACAGGGGTACGGGTCCCACACACACTGATTCTCACTGGGGTACTAACCCACACACACTGACTCTCACTGGGGTACGGGTATCACACACGCTGACTCTCACTGGTGAACAGGACCCACTCACACTGACTCTCACTGGGGCACGGATCCCCCACACACTGACTATCCATGGGGTACGGGTCCCATTCACACTGACTCTCAATGAGGTATGGTTCCGACACACAATGACTCTCACTGGGGTATGGGTCCCACACACATTGACACTCACTGTGGTACAGGTCCCACACACGCTGACTCACTGGTGAACGGGACCACACACACTAACTCTCACTGGGGTACAGGTCCCACACACACTGACCCTCACTGGGGTACGGGTCCCACATATACTGACTCTCACTGGGGAATGGGTTCCACACACAATGATTCTCACTGGGGTACAGGACCCACACACACTGACTCTCACTGGTGTATGCTTCCCACACACACTGACTCTCACTGGGGTACGTGTCCCACACACACTGACTGTCACTGGCGTACGGGTCAAACAAACACACTAACTCTCACTGGGGTACGGGTCACACACACACTGACGCTCACTGGAGTAAGGGTCCCACACACACTGACGCTCACTGGGGTATGGGTCACACAGGCACTAACTCTCACTGGTATATGGGTCCCACACACACTGACTCTCACTGGGGTATGGGTCCCACACACACTGACTCTCACTGGGGTACGGGTCCCACCCACACTGACTCTCACTGGGGTACGGGTAACACACACACTGACTCTCACAGCGGTACGGGTCTCACACACACTGATTCTCACTGTGGTACGGGTCCCACAGGCACTGACTCTCACTGGGGTACGGGTCCAACACACATTGACTCTTACTGGGGTACAGCAGCCAAACACAATGACTCTCACAGGGGTACGGGTCCCACACACATTGACTCTCACTAGGGAATGGGTCCCACACACACTGATTCTCACTGGGGTACAAACCCACACACACTGACTCTCACTGGGGTGCGGGTATCACACACGCTGACTCTCACTGGGGAATGGGTCCCACACACATTGATTCGCACTGGGGTACAAACCCAGACACACTGACTGTCACTGGGGTGCGGGTATCACACACGCTGACTCTCACTGGGCCACAGGCCCCACACACACTGACTATCACCGGGGTACGGGTCCCATTCACACTGACTCTCAATGAGGTATGGTTCCCAAACACAATGACTCTCACTGGGGTATGGGTCCCACACACAATGACTCTCACTGGGGTACGGGTGCCACATACACAGATTCTCACTGGGGGACGGGTCCCACCCACACTGACTCACACTGGGGTACGGGTCCCACACACACTGACTCTCACAGGGTTATGGGTCCCACACACAGACTCTCACTGGGGTATGGGTGCCACACACACTGACTCTCACTGTGGTACAGGTCCCACACACACTGACTCACTGGCGAAAGGGACCCACACACACTAACTCTCACTGGAGAACAGGTCCCACGCACACTGACTCTCACTGGGGTACGGGTCCCAAAAACAATGACTCTCACTGGGGTACGGGTCCCACAGACACTAACTCTCACTGGGGTAAGGGTCCCACACACACTGACTCACACTGGGGTACGGGTCACACACACACTGACTCTCACTGGGGAAAAGGGTCCCACACACACTGACTCTCACTGGTGTACGGGAACAACACACACTAACTCTCACTGGGGTACGGGTCCCATTCACACTGGCTCTCAATGAGTTATGGTTCCCACAGACAATGAATCTCACTAGGGTACGGGTCCCACACACACTGACTCTCACTGGGGTATGGGTCACACACACAGTAACTCTCACTGGGGTATGGGTCCCACACACACTGACTCTCACTGGGGTACGCATCCCACACACACTGACTCTCACTGAGGTACGGGTCCCACACACAATGACTCTCACTGGGGTATGGGTAACACACACACTGACTCTCACTGGGGTACAAACCCACAGACACTGACTCTCACTGGGGTATGGGTCCCACACACACTGACTCTCACTGGGGTATGGGTCCCACACACACTGACTCTCGCAGGGGTACGGGACCCACACACACTTACTTTCACTGGGGTACAGCTCCCAAATACAATGACTCTCACTGGGGTACAGGTCTCACACACACTGACTCTCACTCGGGAATGTGTCCCACACACACTGACTCTCACTGGGGTACAAACCCACATACAATGACTCTCACTCAGGTATGGTTCCCACACACAAGGACTCTCACTGGGGTATGGGTCCCACACACGCTGACTCTCACTGGGGTACAGGACAAACACACATTGACTCTCTCTGGGGTACAGGTCCCACACACACTGAATCTCACTGGGGTACAGGTCCCACACACACTGACTCTCACTGAGGTATGAGTCCCACACACACTGACTCTCACTGAGGTACGATTCCCACACACAATGACTCTCACTGGGGTACGGGTCCAACACACACTGACTCTCACTGGGGTACAGCACCCAAACACAATGACTCTCACAGGGGTACGGGTCCCACACACACTGATTCTCACTGGGGTACTAACCCACACACACTGACTCTCACTGGGGTACGGGTATCACACACGCTGACTCTCACTGGTGAACAGGACCCACTCACACTGACTCTCACTGGGGCACGGATCCCCCACACACTGACTATCCATGGGGTACGGGTCCCATTCACACTGACTCTCAATGAGGTATGGTTCCGACACACAATGACTCTCACTGGGGTATGGGTCCCACACACATTGACACTCACTGTGGTACAGGTCCCACACACGCTGACTCACTGGTGAACGGGACCACACACACTAACTCTCACTGGGGTACAGGTCCCACACACACTGACCCTCACTGGGGTACGGGTCCCACATATACTGACTCTCACTGGGGAATGGGTTCCACACACAATGATTCTCACTGGGGTACAGGACCCACACACACTGACTCTCACTGGTGTATGCTTCCCACACACACTGACTCTCACTGGGGTACGTGTCCCACACACACTGACTGTCACTGGCGTACGGGTCAAACAAACACACTAACTCTCACTGGGGTACGGGTCACACACACACTGACGCTCACTGGAGTAAGGGTCCCACACACACTGACGCTCACTGGGGTATGGGTCACACAGGCACTAACTCTCACTGGTATATGGGTCCCACACACACTGACTCTCACTGGGGTATGGGTCCCACACACACTGACTCTCACTGGGGTACGGGTCCCACCCACACTGACTCTCACTGGGGTACGGGTAACACACACACTGACTCTCACAGCGGTACGGGTCTCACACACACTGATTCTCACTGTGGTACGGGTCCCACAGGCACTGACTCTCACTGGGGTACGGGTCCAACACACATTGACTCTTACTGGGGTACAGCAGCCAAACACAATGACTCTCACAGGGGTACGGGTCCCACACACATTGACTCTCACTAGGGAATGGGTCCCACACACACTGATTCTCACTGGGGTACAAACCCACACACACTGACTCTCACTGGGGTGCGGGTATCACACACGCTGACTCTCACTGGGGAATGGGTCCCACACACATTGATTCGCACTGGGGTACAAACCCAGACACACTGACTGTCACTGGGGTGCGGGTATCACACACGCTGACTCTCACTGGGCCACAGGCCCCACACACACTGACTATCACCGGGGTACGGGTCCCATTCACACTGACTCTCAATGAGGTATGGTTCCCAAACACAATGACTCTCACTGGGGTATGGGTCCCACACACAATGACTCTCACTGGGGTACGGGTGCCACATACACAGATTCTCACTGGGGGACGGGTCCCACCCACACTGACTCACACTGGGGTACGGGTCCCACACACACTGACTCTCACAGGGTTATGGGTCCCACACACAGACTCTCACTGGGGTATGGGTGCCACACACACTGACTCTCACTGTGGTACAGGTCCCACACACACTGACTCACTGGCGAAAGGGACCCACACACACTAACTCTCACTGGAGAACAGGTCCCACGCACACTGACTCTCACTGGGGTACGGGTCCCAAAAACAATGACTCTCACTGGGGTACGGGTCCCACAGACACTAACTCTCACTGGGGTAAGGGTCCCACACACACTGACTCACACTGGGGTACGGGTCACACACACACTGACTCTCACTGGGGAAAAGGGTCCCACACACACTGACTCTCACTGGTGTACGGGAACAACACACACTAACTCTCACTGGGGTACGGGTCCCATTCACACTGGCTCTCAATGAGTTATGGTTCCCACAGACAATGAATCTCACTAGGGTACGGGTCCCACACACACTGACTCTCACTGGGGTACGGGTCCCACCCACACTTCCCCACACTGGGGTACGGGTCGCACAAAAACTGACTCTTACAGGGTTATGGGTCCCACACACACTGAATCTTACTGGGGTATGGGTCCCACACACACTGACTCTCACTATGGAAAAGGTCCCACACACACTGACTCACTGGCGAACGGGACCCACACACAATAACTCTCACTGGGGTACAGGTCCAACACACACTGACTCTCACTGGGATACAGGACTCACACACACTGACTCTCACTGGGGTATGGGTCACAAACAAACTAACTCTCACTGGGGAATGGGTCCCATTCACACTGACTCTCACTGTGGAACAGGTCCCACACACACTGACTCACTGGCGAGCGGGACACACACACAACATCTCTCACTGGGGTACGGGACCCACACACACTGACTCTCACTGGGGTACGGGTCCCACACACAATGACTCTCACTGGGGTACGGGTAACACACACAATAACTCTCACGGGGTTACGGGTCCCACACACAATGAATCTTATGGGGTAAAGATCCCGCACACAATGACTCGCACTGGGGTATGGGTCCCACACACAATGATTCTCACTGGGGTACGGGTCCCACACAAACTGACTCTCACTGGGGTACGGGTCCCACACACACTGATTCTCAATGGGGCACAGGTCCCACACACACTGACTCTCACTGGGGTACGGGTCCCACACAAACTGACTCTCACTGGGGTACAGCTCCCACACACAATGACTCTCACTGGGGTACGGGTCCCACACATACTGACTCTCACTGGGGAATGGGTCCCACACACACTGACTCTCACTGGGGTACGGGTCCCACACACAATGACTCTCACTGGGGTACGGGTCACACACACACTGACTCTCATTGGGGTAAGGATCCCACACACACTGACGCTGACTGGGGTATGGGTCACAGACGCACTAAATCTCACTGGTATATGGGTCCCACACACACTGACTCTCACTGTGGTACGGATCCCACACACACTGACTCTTACTGGGGTACGGGTCCCACACACACTGACACTCATTGGTGTACGGGTCCAACACACACTGACTCTCACTGGGGTACAGCACCCAAACACAATGACTCTCACAGGGGTACAGGTCCCACACACACTGACACTCACTGGGGAATGGGTCCCACACACACCGATTCTCACTGGGGTACAAACCCACACACACTGACTCTAACTGGGGTACAGCTACCACACGCAATGACTCTCACTGGGGTACGTGTCCCACACACACTGACTCTCTCTGGCGTACGGGTCACACAAACACACTAAATCTCACTGGGGTACGGGTCGCACACACAATGACTCTCACTGGGGTACGGGTCCCACACAAACTGACTCTCACTGGGGTACAGCTACCACACGCAATGACTCTCACTGGGGTACGTGTCCCACACACACTGACTCTCTCTGGCGTACGGGTCACACAAACACACTAAATCTCACTGGGGTACGGGTCGCACACACAATGACTCTCACTGGGGTACGGGTCCCACACACACTGACTCTCACTGGTGTACAAACCCACACACAAGAACTCTCACTGGGGTACGAATCCCACACACACTGACTCTCACTGGGGTTTGGGTAGCACACACACTGACTCTCACTGGGGTACGGATCCCACACACACTGACTCTTCCTGGGGTACAGGTCGCACACACGCTGACTCACACTGGGGTACTGGTCCCAGACACAATGACTCTCACTGGGGTACGGATTCCACACACACTGACTCTCACTGGGGAATGGGTCCCACACACACTGATTCTCACTGGCGTGCGGGTCCCACACACACTGACTCTCACTGGGGTATGGGTCACACACACACTAACTCTCACTGGGGTATGGGTCCCACACACACTGACTTTCACTGGGATACGGATCCCACACACACTGACTCTCACTGAGGTACGGGTCCCACACACACTGACTCTCACTGGGGTACAGGACACACACACACTGACTCTCACGGGGGTACAGCTCCCAAACACAATGACTCTCACTGGGGTACGGGTCTCACACACACTGACTCTCACTGGGGAATGTGCCCCACACACACTGACTCTCACTGGGGAATGTGTCCCACACACACTGACTCTCACTGGGGTACAAACCCACACACAATGACTCTCAATGGGGTACGGTTCCCACACACGCTGACTCTCACTGGGGGAATGGGTCCCACACACACTGATTCTCAATGGGGTACAGGACCCACACATACTGACTCTCACTGGGGTATGGGACCCAACACACACTGACTCTCACTGGCGTAGGGTCACACAAACACACTAACTCTGACTGGGCTAAACGTCCCAAACACAATGTCTCTCACTGGGGTACGGGTCACACACACACTGACTCTCACTGGGGTACGGGTCACACACACACTGACTCTCACTGGGGTTCGGATCCCACACACACTAACTCTCACTGGGGTACAGACCCACACACAATGAACTCTCACTGGGGTACGAATCCCACACACACTGACTCTCACTGGGGTTTGGGTAGCACACACACTGACTCTCACTGGGGTACGGATCCCACACACACTGACTCTTCCTGGGGTACAGGTCGCACACACGCTGACTCACACTGGGGTACTGGTCCCAGACACAATGACTCTCACTGGGGTACGGATTCCACACACACTGACTCTCACTGGGGAATGGGTCCCACACACACTGATTCTCACTGGCGTGCGGGTCCCACACACACTGACTCTCACTGGGGTATGGGTCACACACACACTAACTCTCACTGGGGTATGGGTCCCACACACACTGACTTTCACTGGGATACGGATCCCACACACACTGACTCTCACTGAGGTACGGGTCCCACACACACTGACTCTCACTGGGGTACAGGACACACACACACTGACTCTCACGGGGGTACAGCTCCCAAACACAATGACTCTCACTGGGGTACGGGTCTCACACACACTGACTCTCACTTGGGTACGGGTCCCACACACAATGACTCTCACTGGGGTATGGGTCACACACACAGTAACTCTCACTGGGGTATGGGTCCCACACACACTGACTCTCACTGGGGTACGCATCCCACACACACTGACTCTCACTGAGGTACGGGTCCCACACACAATGACTCTCACTGGGGTATGGGTAACACACACACTGACTCTCACTGGGGTACAAACCCACAGACACTGACTCTCACTGGGGTATGGGTCCCACACACACTGACTCTCGCAGGGGTACGGGACCCACACACACTTACTTTCACTGGGGTACAGCTCCCAAACACAATGACTCTCACTGGGGTACAGGTCTCACACACACTGACTCTCACTCGGGAATGTGTCCCACACACACTGACTCTCACTGGGGTACAAACCCACATACAATGACTCTCACTAGGGTACGGTTCCCACACACGCTGACTCTCACTGGGGTACGGGTCCCATTCTCACTGACTCTCAATCAGGTATGGTTCCCACACACAAGGACTCTCACTGGGGTATGGGTCCCACACACGCTGACTCTCACTGGGGTACAGGACAAACACACATTGACTCTCTCTGGGGTACAGGTCCCACACACACTGAATCTCACTGGGGTACAGGTCCCACACACACTGACTCTCACTGAGGTATGAGTCCCACACACACTGACTCTCACTGAGGTACGATTCCCACACACAATGACTCTCACTGGGGTACGGGTCAAACACACACTGACGCTCATTCGGGTACGGGTCCAACACACACTGACTCTCACTGGGGTACAGCACCCAAACACAATGACTCTCACAGGGGTACGGGTCCCACACACACTGATTCTCACTGGGGTACTAACCCACACACACTGACTCTCACTGGGGTACGGGTATCACACACGCTGACTCTCACTGGTGAACAGGACCCACTCACACTGACTCTCACTGGGGCACGGATCCCCCACACACTGACTATCCATGGGGTACGGGTCCCATTCACACTGACTCTCAATGAGGTATGGTTCCGACACACAATGACTCTCACTGGGGTATGGGTCCCACACACATTGACACTCACTGTGGTACAGGTCCCACACACGCTGACTCACTGGTGAACGGGACCACACACACTAACTCTCACTGGGGTACAGGTCCCACACACACTGACCCTCACTGGGGTACGGGTCCCACATATACTGACTCTCACTGGGGAATGGGTTCCACACACAATGATTCTCACTGGGGTACAGGACCCACACACACTGACTCTCACTGGTGTATGCTTCCCACACACACTGACTCTCACTGGGGTACGTGTCCCACACACACTGACTGTCACTGGCGTATGGGTCAAACAAACACACTAACTCTCACTGGGGTACGGGTCACACACACACTGACGCTCACTGGAGTAAGGGTCCCACACACACTGACGCTCACTGGGGTATGGGTCACACAGGCACTAACTCTCACTGGTATATGGGTCCCACACACACTGACTCTCACTGGGGTACGGGTCCCACACACACTGACTCTCACTGGGGTACGGGTCCCACCCACACTGACTCTCACTGGGGTACGGGTAACACACACACTGACTCTCACAGCGGTACGGGTCTCACACACACTGATTCTCACTGTGGTACGGGTCCCACAGGCACTGACTCTCACTAGGGTACGGGTCCAACACACATTGACTCTTACTGGGGTACAGCAGCCAAACACAATGACTCTCACAGGGGTACGGGTCCCACACACATTGACTCTCACTAGGGAATGGGTCCCACACACACTGATTCTCACTGGGGTACAAACCCACACACACTGACTCTCACTGGGGTGCGGGTATCACACACGCTGACTCTCACTGGGGAATGGGTCCCACACACATTGATTCGCACTGGGGTACAAACCCAGACACACTGACTGTCACTGGGGTACGGGTATCACACACGCTGACTCTCACTGGGCCACAGGCCCCACACACACTGACTATCACCGGGGTACGGGTCCCATTCACACTGACTCTCAATGAGGTATGGTTCCCAAACACAATGACTCTCACTGGGGTATGGGTCCCACACACAATGACTCTCACTGGGGTACGGGTGCCACATACACAGATTCTCACTGGGGGACGGGTCCCACCCACACTGACTCACACTGGGGTACGGGTCCCACACACACTGACTCTCACAGGGTTATGGGTCCCACACACAGACTCTCACTGGGGTATGGGACCCACACACAATAACTCTCACTGGGGTACAGGTCCAACACACACTGACTCACTGGCGAAAGGGACCCACACACACTAACTCTCACTGGAGAACAGGTCCCACGCACACTGACTCTCACTGGGGTACGGGTCCCAAAAACAATGACTCTCACTGGGGTACGGGTCCCACAGACACTAACTCTCACTGGGGTAAGGGTCCCACACACACTGACTCACACTGGGGTACGGGTCACACACACACTGACTCTCACTGGGGAAAAGGGTCCCACACACACTGACTCTCACTGGTGTACGGGAACCACACACACTAACTCTCACTGGGGTACGGGTCCCATTCACACTGGCTCTCAATGAGTTATGGTTCCCACAGACAATGAATCTCACTAGGGTACGGGTCCCACACACACTGACTCTCACTGGGGTACGGGTCCCACCCACACTTCCCCACACTGGGGTACGGGTCGCACAAAAACTGACTCTTACAGGGTTATGGGTCCCACACACACTGAATCTTACTGGGGTATGGGTCCCACACACACTGACTCTCACTATGGAAAAGGTCCCACACACACTGACTCACTGGCGAACGGGACCCACACACAATAACTCTCACTGGGGTACAGGTCCAACACACACTGACTCTCACTGGGATACAGGACTCACACACACTGACTCTCACTGGGGTATGGGTCACAAACAAACTAACTCTCACTGGGGAATGGGTCCCATTCACACTGACTCTCACTGTGGAACAGGTCCCACACACACTGACTCACTGGCGAGCGGGACACACACACAACAACTCTCACTGGGGTACGGGACCCACACACACTGACTCTCACTGGGGTACGGGTCCCACACACAATGACTCTCACTGGGGTACGGGTAACACACACAATAACTCTCACGGGGTTACGGGTCCCACACACAATGAATCTTATGGGGTAAAGATCCCGCACACAATGACTCGCACTGGGGTATGGGTCCCACACACAATGATTCTCACTGGGGTACGGGTCCCACACAAACTGACTCTCACTGGGGTACGGGTCCCACACACACTGATTCTCAATGGGGCACAGGTCCCACACACACTGACTCTCACTGGGGTACGGGTCCCACACAAACTGACTCTCACTGGGGTACAGCTCCCACACACAATGACTCTCACTGGGGTACGGGTCCCACACATACTGACTCTCACTGGGGAATGGGTCCCACACACACTGACTCTCACTGGGGTACGGGTCCCACACACAATGACTCTCACTGGGGTACGGGTCACACACACACTGACTCTCATTGGGGTAAGGATCCCACACACACTGACGCTGACTGGGGTATGGGTCACAGACGCACTAAATCTCACTGGTATATGGGTCCCACACACACTGACTCTCACTGTGGTACGGATCCCACACACACTGACTCTTACTGGGGTACGGGTCCCACACACACTGACACTCATTGGTGTACGGGTCCAACACACACTGACTCTCACTGGGGTACAGCACCCAAACACAATGACTCTCACAGGGGTACAGGTCCCACACACACTGACACTCACTGGGGAATGGGTCCCACACACACCGATTCTCACTGGGGTACAAACCCACACACACTGACTCTAACTGGGGTACGGGTATCAGACACGCTGACTCTCACTGGTGAATGGGACCCACTCACACTGACTCTCACTGGGGTACAGGTCCCACACACACTGACTATCCATGGGGTACGGGTCCCAATCACACTGACTCTCAATGAGGTATGGTTCCGACACAGAATTACTCTCACTGGAGTATGGGTCCCACACACACTGACACTCACTGTGGTACAAGTCCCACACACACTGACTCACTGGTGAACGGGACCACACACACTAACTCTCACTGGGGTACAGGTCCCACACACACTGACTCTCACTGGGGAATGGATCCCACACACACTGATTCTTACTGGGGTACAGGATCCACACACACTGACTCTCACTGGTGTATGCTTCCCACACACACTGACTCTCACTGGGGTACGTGTCCCACACACACTGACTGTCACTGGCGTGCGGGTCACACAAACACACTGACTCTCAACTGGGGTACGGGTCCCACACACACTGACTCTCAATGGGGTAAGGGTCCCACACATACAGACTCTCACTGGGGAATGCGTCCCACACACACTGATTCACACTGGGGTACAGGACACAAACACACTGACTCTCACTGGTGTATGCTTCCCACACACACTGACTCTCATTGGGGTACGTGTCCCACACAAACTGACTGTCACTGGCGGACGGGTCACACAAACACACTAACTCTCACTGGGGTACGTGTCCCACACACAATGACTCTCACTGGGGTACGGGTCCCACACACACTGAGTCTCACTGGGGTAAGTGTCCCACACACACTGACGCTCACTGGGGTATGGGTCACACACGCACTAACTCTCACTGGTATATGGGTCCCACACACACTGACTCTCACTGGGGTACGGGTCCCACACACAATGACTCTCAATGGGGCATGGGTAACACACACACTGACTCTCACGGGGGTACGGGTCCCACACACACTGATTCTCACTGGGGTACGGGTCCCACACACAATGACTCTTATGGGGTAAAGTTCCCACACAGAATGACTCTCACTGGGGTATGGGTCCCACAAACACTGATTCTCACTGGGGTACGGATCCCACACACACTGACTCTCACTAGGGTACGGGTCCCACACAAACTGACTCTCACTGGGGTACAGCTACCACACGCAATGACTCTCACTGGGGTACGTGTCCCACACACACTGACTCTCTCTGGCGTACGGGTCACACAAACACACTAAATCTCACTGGGGTACGGGTCGCACACACAATGACTCTCACTGGGGTACGGGTCCCACACACACTGACTCTCACTGGTGTACAAACCCACACACAAGAACTCTCACTGGGGTACGAATCCCACACACACTGACTCTCACTGGGGTTTGGGTAGCACACACACTGACTCTCACTGGGGTACGGATCCCACACACACTGACTCTTCCTGGGGTACAGGTCGCACACACGCTGACTCACACTGGGGTACTGGTCCCAGACACAATGACTCTCACTGGGGCACGGTTAACACACGCACTGACTCTCACGGCGGTACGGGTCCCACACACACTGATTCTCCCTGTGGTACGGGTCCCAAACGCACTGACTCTCACTGGGGTACGGGTCCAACACGCACTGACTCTTACTGGGGTACAGCACCCAAACACAATGACTCTCACAGGGGTACGGGTCCCACACACACTGACTCTCACTGGGGAATGGGTCCCACACACACTGATTCTCACTGGGGTACAAACCCACACACACTGACTCTCACTGGGGAGCGGGTATCACACACGCTGACTCTCACTGGTGAACGGGAACCACACACACTGATTCCCACTGGGGTACAGGTCCCACACACACTGACTCTCACTGGGGCACGGCTCCCACACACACTGACTATCACTGGGGTACGGGTCCCATTCACACTGACTCTCAATGAGGTATGGTTCCCAAACACAATGACTCTCACTGGGGTATGGGTTCCACACACAATGACTCTCACCGGGGTACGGGTGCCACATACACTGATTCTCACTGGGGGACGGGTCCCACACACAATGACTCTCACTGGGGTATGGGTCCCACACATACTGACTCTCACTGGGGAATGGGTCCCACACACACTGACTCTCACTGGGGTACGGGTCCCACACACAATGACTCTCACTGGGGTACGGGTCACACACAAGCTAACTCTCACTGGGGAACAGGTCCCACACACACTGACTCTCAATGGGGAATGGGTCCCACACACACTGACTCTCACTGGGGTACGGGAACCACACACACTGACTCTCACTGGGATACGGGTCCCACAGACACTGACTCTCACTGGGGTACGGGTCCCATTCACACTGACTCTCAATGAGGTATGGTTCCCACACACAATGAATCTCACTGGGGTATGGGTCCCACACACAATGACTCTCACTGTGGTACGGGTCCCAAACACATTGACTCTCACTGGGGTACGGGTCCCACCCACACTTCACCACGCTGGGGTACGGGTCCCACACACACTGACTCTTACTGGGGTATGGGTCCCACACACACTGACTCTCACTGTGGAACAGGTCCCACACACACTGACACACTGGCGAACGGGACCCACACACAATAACTCTCACTGGGGTACAGGTCCCACACACACTGACTCTCACTGGGGTACAGGTCCCACACACACTGACTCTCACTGGGGCACGGGTCCCACACACACTGACTATCACCGGGGTACGGGTCCCATTCACACTGACTCTCAATGAGGTATGGTTCCCAAACACAATGACTCTCACTGGGGTATGGGTCCCACACACAATGACTCTCACTGGGGTACGGGTGCCACATACACTGATACTCACTGGGGGACGGGTCCCACCCACACTGACTCACACTGGGGTACGGGTCCCACACACACTGACTCTCACAGGGTTATGGGTCCCACACACAGAATCTCACTGGGGTATGGGTCCCACACACACTGACTCTCACTGTGGTACAGGTCCCACACACACTGACTCACTGGCGAAAGGGACCCACACACACTAACTCTCACTGGGGAACAGGTCCCACGCACACTGACCCTCACTGTGGTACGGGTCCCAAAAGCAATGACTCTCACTGGGGTATGGGTCACACACACTCTAACTCTCACTGGGGTATGGTTCCCACACACACTGACTCTCACTGGGGTACGGGTCCCACACACACTGACTCTCACTGGGGAATGCGTCCCACACACACTGACTCTCAATGGGGTACAGGTCCCACACACACTGACTCTCACTGGGGTACGGGAACCACACACACTGACTCTCACTGGGGTACGGGTCCCACCCACACTTCCCCACACTGGGGTAAGGGTCGCACACATACTGACTCTCACAGGGTTATGGGACCCACACACACTGACTCTTACTGGGGTATGGGTCCCACACACACTGACTCTCACTGTGGAACAGGTCCCACACACACTGACTCACTGGCGAACGGGACCCACACACAATAACTCTCACTGGGGTACAGGTCCAACACACACTGACTCTCACTGGGATACGGGTCCCACACACACTGACTCTCACTAGGGTATGAGTCCCACACACACTGACTCTCACTGGGGCACGGATCCCACACACACTGACTATCCATGGGGTACGGGTCCCATTCACACTGACTCTCAATGAGGTATGGTTCCGACACACAATTGCTCTCACTGGGGTACGGGTCCCACACACAATGACTCTCACTGGGGTATGGGTCCCACACACATTGACACTCACTGTGGTACAGGTCCCACACACGCTGACTCACTGGTGAACGGGACCACACACACTAACTCTCACTGGGGTACAGGTCCCACACACACTGACCCTCACTGGGGTACGGGTCCCACACACACTGACCCTCACTGGGGTACGGGTCCCACACATACTGACTCTCACTGGGGAATGGGTCCCACACACACTGATTCTCACTGGGGTACAGGACCCACACACACTGACTCTCACTGTGGTACGGATCCCACACACACTGACTCTTACTGGGGTACGGGTCCCACACACAATGACACTCACTGGGGTACGGGTAACACACACACTGACTCTCACGCGGGTACGGGTCCCAAACTCACTGATTCTCACTGGGGTACGGGTCCCACACACACTGACTCTCATTGGGATACGGGTCCAAAACACACTGACTCTCACTGGGGTCCGGGACCCAAACACAATGACTCTCACTGGGGTACAGGTCCCACACACACTGACTCTCACTGGGGCACGGGTCCCACACACAATGACTATCACTGGGGTACGGGTCCCATTCACACTGACTCTCAATGAGGTATGGTTCCCAAACACAATGACTCTCACTGGGGTATGGGTCCCACACACAATGACTCTCACTGGGGTACGGGTGCCACATACACTGATTCTCACTGGGGGACGGGTCCCACCCACACTGCCTCACACTGGGGTACGGGTCCCACACACACTGACTCTCACTGGGGTACGGGAACCACACACACTGACTCTCACTGGGGTACGGGTCACACACACACTGACTCTCACTGGGGAATGGGTCCCACACACACTGACTCTCACTGGGGTACGGGAACCACACACACTGACTCTCACTGGGATACGGGTCCCACACACACTGACTCTCACTGGGGTACGGGTCCCACCCACACTTCCCCACACTGGGGTACGGGTCCCACACACACTGACTCTCACTGGGGTACGGGTCCCACACACACTGACTCTCACTGGGGTACAGGTCCCACACACACTGACTCACTGGCGAAAGGGACCCACACACACTAACTCTCACTGGGGTACGGGTGCCACATACACTGATTCTCACTGGGGTATGGTTCCCACACACACTGACTCTCACTGTGGTACAGGTCCCACACACACTGACTCACTGGCGAAGGGACCCACACACACTAACTCTCACTGGGGAACAGGTCCCACGCACACTGACCCTCACTGGGGTACGGGTCCCAAAAGCAATGACTCTCACTGGGGTATGGGTCACACACACACTGACTCTCACTGGGGTACGGGTCCCACACACACTGACTCTCACTGGGGAATGGGTCCCACACACACTGACTCTCACTGGGGTACGGGAACCACACACACTGACTCTCACTGGGGTACGGGAACAACACACACTGACTCTCACTGGGGTACAGGTCCCACACACACTGACTCTCACTGGGGTACGGGTCCCATTCACACTGACTCTCAATGAGTTATGGTTCCCACACACAATGAATCACACTGGGGTATGGGTCCCACACACAATGACTCTCACTGGGATACGGGTCTCACACACACTGACTCTCACTGGGGTATGGGTCACAAACAAACTAACTCTCACTGGGGAATGGGTCCCATTCACACAGACTCTCACTGTGGAACAGGTCCCACACACACTGACTCACTGGCGAGCGGGACACACACACAATAACTCTCACTGGGGTACGGGTCCCACACACACTGACTCTCACTGGGGTATGGGTCACACACAAACTAACTCTCACTGGGGTATGGGTCCCACACACACTGACTCTCACTGGGGTACGGGTCCCACACACAATGACTCTCACTGGGGTACGGGTAACACACACACTGACTCTCACTGGGGTACGGATCCCACACATACTGACTCTCACTGGGGAATGGATCCCACACACACTAATTCTCACTAGGGTACAGGGCCCACACGCACTGACTCTCACTGGTGTATGCTTCCCACACACACTGACTCTCACTGGCGTACGTGTCCCACACACACTGACTCTCTCTGGCGTACGGGTCACACAAACACACTAAATCTCACTGGGGTACGGGACCAACACACACTGACTCTCACTGGGGTACGGGTCCCACACACACTGAGTCTCACTGGTGTACAAACCCACACACACAGACTCTCACTGGGGTACGGGTCCCACACACACTGACTCTCTCTGGCGTACGGGTCACACAAACACACTAAATCTCACTGGGGTACGGGTCCCACACACACTGAGTCTCACTGGTGTACAAACCCACACACACAGACTCTCACTGGGGTACGAATCCCACACACACTGACTCTCACTGGGGTTTGGGTAGCACACACACTGACTCTCACTTGGGTACGGGTACAACACTCACTGATTCTCACTGGGGTACGGGTCCCACACACAATGACTCTCACTGGGGTACGGGTCCCACACATACATACTCTCACTGGGGTAAAGGTCCCACACACACTGACTCTCAATGGGGTATGGGTCCCAATCACACTGACTCTCACTGGGGTACGGGTAACACACACACTGACTCTCACGGGGGTACGGGTCCCACACACACTGATTCTCACTGGAGTACGGGTCCCACTCACACTGACTCTCAAAGGGGTATGGGTCCCACACACACTGTCTCTCACTGGGACGTAGCACCCAAACACAATCACTCTCACAGAGGTACGGGTCCCACACACACTGACTCTCGCTGGGGAATGTGTCCCACACACAATGACTCTCACTGGGGTACGGGTCCCACACACACTGAGTCTCACGGGTGTACAAACCCACACACACAGACTCTCACTGGGGTACGAATCCCACACACACTGACTCTCACTGGGGTTTGGGCAGCACACATACATACTCTCACTAGGGTAAAGGTCCCACACACACTGACTCTCAATGGGGTATGGGTCCCAATCACACTGACTCTCACTGGGGTACGGATCCCACACACACTGACTCTCACTGGGGTACGGATCCCACACACAATGACTCTTATGGGGTAAAGTTCCCACACACAATGACTCGCACTGGGGTATGGGTCCCACACGCACTGATTCTCACGGGGGTACGGGTCCCACACACACTGATTCTCAATGGGGTACGGGTCCCACACACACTGACTCTCACTGGGGTACGGGTCCCACACAAACTGACTCTCACTGGGGTACAGCTCCCACACACAATGACTCTCACTGGGGTACGGGTCCCACACATACTGACTCTCACTGGGGAATGGGTCCCACACACACTGATTCTCACTAGGGTACAGGACCCACACACACTGACTCTCACTGGTGTATGCTTCCCACACACACTGACTCTCACTGGGGTACGGGTCCCACACACACTGACTCTCACTGGGGTACGGATCCCACACACAATGACTCTCACTGAGGTATGGTTCCCACACACAATGACACTCACAGGGGTACGGGACCCACACACACTGACTCTCACTGGGGTACGGGTCCCACACACACTGAGTCTCGCTGGTGTACAAACCCACACACACAGACTCTCACTGGGGTACGAATCCCACACACACTGACTCTCACTGGGGTTTGGGTAGCACACACACTGACTCTCACTTGGGTACGGGTACAACACTCACTGATTCTCACTGGGGTACGGGTCCCACACACAATGACTCTCACTGGGGTACGGGTCCCACACATACATACTCTCACTGGGGTAAAGGTCCCACACACACTGACTCTCAATGGGGTATGGGTCCCAATCACACTGACTCTCACTGGGGTACGGGTAACACACACACTGACTCTCACGGGGGTACGGGTCCCACACACACTGATTCTCACTGGAGTACGGGTCCCACTCACACTGACTCTCAAAGGGGTATGGGTCCCACACACACTGTCTCTCACTGGGACGTAGCACCCAAACACAATCACTCTCACAGAGGTACGGGTCCCACACACACTGACTCTCGCTGGGGAATGTGTCCCATACACAATGACTCTCACTGGGGTACGGGTCCCACACACACTGAGTCTCACGGGTGTACAAACCCACACACACAGACTCTCACTGGGGTACGAATCCCACACACACTGACTCTCACTGGGGTTTGGGCAGCACACATACATACTCTCACTGGGGTAAAGGTCCCACACACACTGACTCTCAATGGGGTATGGGTCCCAATCACACTGACTCTCACTGGGGTACGGATCCCACACACACTGACTCTCACTGGGGTACGGATCCCACACACAATGACTCTTATGGGGTAAAGTTCCCACACACAATGACTCGCACTGGGGTATGGGTCCCACACACACTGATTCTCACGGGGGTACGGGTCCCACACACACTGATTCTCAATGGGGTACGGGTCCCACACACACTGACTCTCACTGGGGTACGGGTCCCACACAAACTGACTCTCACTGGGGTACAGCTCCCACACACAATGACTCTCACTGGGGTACGGGTCCCACACATACTGACTCTCACTGGGGAATGGGTCCCACACACACTGATTCTCACTAGGGTACAGGACCCACACACACTGACTCTCACTGGTGTATGCTTCCCACACACACTGACTCTCACTGGGGTACGGGTCCCACACACACTGACTCTCACTGGGGTACGGATCCCACACACACTGACTCTCACTGAGGTATGGTTCCCACACACAATGACACTCACAGGGGTACGGACCCACACACACTGACTCTCACTGGGGTACGGGACCCACACACAATGACTCTCACTGGGGAACTGCTCCCACACACACTGACTCTCACTGGGGTACGGGACCCACACACAATGACTCTCACTGGGGAACTGCTCCCACACTCACTGACGCTCACTGGGGTATGGGTCACACACGCACTGACTCTCACTGGGGTACGGATCCCACACACACTGACTCTTACTGGGGTACGGGTCACACACACACTGACTCTCACTGGGGTACGGGTAACACAGACACTGACTCTCACTGGGGTACGGGTCCCACACACACTGATTCTCACTGGGGTACGGGTCCCAAAAACAATGACTCTCACTGGGGTACGGGTCCCATTCACACTGACTCTCAATGAGGTATGGTTCCCAAACACAATGACTCTCACTGGGGTATGGGTCCCACACACAATGACTCTCACTGGGGTACGGGTGCCACATACACTGATTCTCACTGGGGGACGGGTCCCACCTACACTGACTCACACTGGGGTACGGGTCCCACACACACTGACTCTCACTGGGGTACAGGTCCCACACACACTGACTCACTGGCGAAAGGGACCCACACACACTAACTCTCACTGGGGAACAGGTCCCACACACACTGACCCTCAACGGGGTACGGGAACCACACACACTGACTCTCACTGGGGTACGGGTCACACACACACTGACTCTCACTGGGGAATGGGTCCCACACACACTGACTCTCACTGGGGTACGGGAACCACACACACTGACTCTCACTGGGATACGGGTCCCACACACACTGACTCTCCCTGGGGAATGGGACCCACACACACTGACTCTCACTGGGGTACGGGTCCCACACACACTGACTCTCACTGGGGTACGGGTCCCACACACAGTGACTCTCCCTGGGGTACGGGTCCCACCCACACTTCCCCACACTGGGGTACGGGTCCCACACACACTGACTCTTACTGGGGTATGGGTCCCACACACACTGACTCTCACTGTGGAACAGGTCCCACACACACTGACACACTGGCGAACGGGACCCACACACAATAACACTCACTGGGGTACAGGTCCCACACACACTGACTCTCACTGGGGTACAGGTCCCACACACACTGACTCTCACTGGGGCACGAGTCCCACACACACTGACTCTCAATGAGGTATGGTTCCCAAACACAATGACTCACTGGGGTTATGGTTCCCACACACACTGACTCTCACTGTGGTACAGGTCCCACACACACTGACTCACTGGCGAAAGGGACCCACACACACTAACTCTCACTGGGGAACAGGTCCCACGCACACTGACCCTCACTGGGGTACGGGTCCCAAAAGCAATGACTCTCACTGGGGTATGGGTCACACACACACTGACTCTCACTGGGGTACGGATCCCACACACACTGACTCTCACTGGGGAATGGGTCCCACACACACTGACTCTCATTGGGGTACGGGAACCACACACACTGACTCTCACTGGGGTACGTGTCCCACACACACTGACTCTCACTGGGATACGTGTCCCACACACACTGACTCTCTCTGGCGTACGGGTCACACAAACACACTAAATCTCACTGGGGTACGGGTCCCACGCACATTGACTCTCACTGGGGTACAGGTCCCACCCACACTTCCCCACACTGGGGTACGGTTCGCAAACATACTGACTCTCACAGGGTTATGGGTCCCACACAGTCTGACTCTCACTGGGGTACGTGTCCCACACACACTGACACTCACTGGCGTAAGGGTCACACAAACACACTAAATCTCACTGGGGTACGGGTCCCACACACAATGACTCTCACTGGGGTACGGGTCCCACACACACTGAGTCTCACTGGTGTACAGACCCACACACACAGACTCTCACTGGGGTACGAATCCCACACACACTGACTCTCACTGGGGTTTGGGCAGCACACATACATACTCTCACTGGGGTAAAGGTCCCACACACACTGACTCTCAATGGGGTATGGGTCCCAATCACTCTGACTCTCACTGGGGTACGGATCCCACACACAATGACTCTTATGGGGTAAAGTTCCCACACACAATGACTCGCACTGGGGTATGGGTCCCACACACACTGATTCTCACGGGGGTACGGGTCCCACACACACTGACTCTCACTGGGGTACGGGTCCCACACACACTGATTCTCAATGGGGTACGGGTCCCACACACACTGACTCTCACTGGGGTACAGGTCCCACACAAACTGACTCTCACTGGGGTACAGCTCCTACACACAATGACTCTCACTGGGGTACGGGTCCCAAACATACTGACTCTCACTGGGGAATGGGTCCCACACACACTGACTCTCACTAGGGTACAGGACCCACACACAATGACTCTCACTGGTGTATGCTTCCCACACACACTGACTCTCACTGGGGTACGGGTCCCACACACACTGACTCTCACTGGGGTACGGGTCACACACACACTGACTCTCACTGGGGAATGGGTCCCACACACACTGACTCTCACTGGGGTACGGGAACCACACACACTGACTCTCACTGGGATACGGGTTCCACACACACTGACTCTCCCTGGGGAATGGGTCCCACACACACTGACTCTCACTGGGGTACGGGTCCCACACACACTGACTCTCACTGGGGTACGGGTCCCACACACAGTGACTCTCCCTGGGGTACGGGTCCCACCCACACTTCCCCACACTGGGGTACGGGTCCCACACACACTGACTCTTACTGGGGTATGGGTCCCACACACACTGACTCTCACTGTGGAACAGGTCCCACACACACTGACACACTGGCGAACGGGACCCACACACAATAACTCTCACTGGGGTACAGGTCCCACACACACTGACTCTCACTGGGGTACAGGTCCCACACACACTGACTCTCACTGGGGCACGAGTCCCACACACACTGACTCTCAATGAGGTATGGTTCCCAAACACAATGACTCTCACTGGGGTATGGTTCCCACACACACTGACTCTCACTGTGGTACAGGTCCCACACACACTGACTCACTGGCGAAAGGGACCCACACACACTAACTCTCACTGGGGAACAGGTCCCACGCACACTGACCCTCACTGGGGTACGGGTCCCAAAAGCAATGACTCTCACTGGGGTATGGGTCACACACACACTGACTCTCACTGGGGTACGGATCCCACACACACTGACTTTCACTGGGGAATGGGTCCCACACACACTGACTCTCATTGGGGTACGGGAACCACACACACTGACTCTCACTGGGGTAAGGGAACAACACACACTGACTCTCACTGGGGTACAGGTCCCACACACACTGACTCTCACTGGGGTACGGGTCCCATTCACACTGACTCTCAATGAGTTATGGTTCCCACACACAATGAATCACACTAGGGTATGGGTCTCACACACAATGACTCTCACTGGGGTATGGGTCACAAACAAACTAACTCTCACTGGGGAATGGGACCCATTCACACTGACTCTCACTGTGGAACAGGTCCCACACACACTGACTCACTGGCGAGCGGGACACACACACAATAACTCTCACTGGGGTACGGGTCCCACACACACTGACTCTCACTGGGGTATGGGTCACACACAAACTAACTCTCACTGGGGTATGGGTCCCACACACACTGACTCTCACTGCGGTACGGGTCCCACACACAATGACTCTCACTGGGGTACGGGTAACACACACACAGACCCGCACTGGGGTACGGGTCCCATACATACTGACTCTCACTGGGGCATGGATCCCACACACACTGACTCTCACTGGGGTACGTGTCCCACACACACTGACTCTCACTGGGGTACGTGTCCCACACACACTGACTCTCTCTGGCGTACGGGTCACACAAACACACTAAATCTCACTGGGGTACGGGTCCCACACACATTGACTCTCACTGGGGTACGGGTCCCACCCACACTTCCCACACTGGGGTACGGGTCGCAAACATACTGACTCTCACAGGGTTATGGGTCCCACACAGTCTGACTCTCACTGGGGTACGTGTCCCACACACACTGACACTCACTGGCGTACGGGTCACACAAACACACTAAATCTCACTGGGGTACGGGTCCCACACACAATGACTCTCACTGGGGTACGGGTCCCACACACACTGAGCCTCACTGGTGTACAAACCCACACACACAGACTCTCACTGGGGTACGAATCCCACACACACTGACTCTCACTGGGGTTTGGGCAGCACACATACATACTCTCACTGGGGTAAAGGTCCCACACACACTGACTCTCAATGGGGTATGGGTCCCAATCACACTGACTCTCACTGGGGTACGGATCCCACACACACTGACTCTCACTGGGGTACGGATCCCACACACAATGACTCTTATGGGGTAAAGTTCCCACACACAATGACTCGCACTGGGGTATGGGTCCCACACACACTGATTCTCACGGGGGTACAGGTCCCACACAAACTGACTCTCACTGGGGTACGGGTCCCACACACACTGATTCTCAATGGGGTACGGGTCCCACACACACTGACTCTCACTGGGGTACAGGTCCCACACAAACTGACTCTCACTGGGGTACAGCTCCTACACACAATGACTCTCACTGGGGTACGGGTCCCACACATACTGACTCTCACTGGGGAATGGGTCCCACACACACTGATTCTCACTAGGGTACAGGACCCACACACACTGACTCTCACTGGTGTATGCTTCCCACACACACTGACTCTCACTGGGGTACGGGTCCCACACACACTGACTCTCACTGGGGTACGGGTCACACACACACTGACTCTCACTGGGGAATGGGTCCCACACACACTGACTCTCACTGGGGTTTGGGCAGCACACATACATACTCTCACTGGGGTAAAGGTCCCACACACACTGACTCTCAATGGGGTATGGGTCCCAATCACTCTGACTCTCACTGGGGTACGGATCCCACACACAATGACTCTTATGGGGTAAAGTTCCCACACACAATGACTCGCACTGGGGTATGGGTCCCACACACACTGATTCTCACGGGGGTACGGGTCCCACACAAACTGACTCTCACTGGGGTACGGGTCCCACACACACTGATTCTCAATGGGGTACGGGTCCCACACACACTGACTCTCACTGGGGTACAGGTCCCACACAAACTGACTCTCACTGGGGTACAGCTCCTACACACAATGACTCTCACTGGGGTACGGGTCCCAAACATACTGACTCTCACTGGGGAATGGGTCCCACACACACTGACTCTCACTAGGGTACAGGACCCACACACAATGACTCTCACTGGTGTATGCTTCCCACACACACTGACTCTCACTGGGGTACGGGTCCCACACACACTGACTCTCACTGGGGTACGGGTCACACACACACTGACTCTCACTGGGGAATGGGTCCCACACACACTGACTCTCACTGGGGTACGGGAACCACACACACTGACTCTCACTGGGATACGGGTTCCACACACACTGACTCTCCCTGGGGAATGGGTCCCACACACACTGACTCTCACTGGGGTACGGGTCCCACACACACTGACTCTCACTGGGGTACGGGTCCCACACACAGTGACTCTCCCTGGGGTACGGGTCCCACCCACACTTCCCCACACTGGGGTACGGGTCCCACACACACTGACTCTTACTGGGGTATGGGTCCCACACACACTGACTCTCACTGTGGAACAGGTCCCACACACACTGACACACTGGCGAACGGGACCCACACACAATAACTCTCACTGGGGTACAGGTCCCACACACACTGACTCTCACTGGGGTACAGGTCCCACACACACTGACTCTCACTGGGGCACGAGTCCCACACACACTGACTCTCAATGAGGTATGGTTCCCAAACACAATGACTCTCACTGGGGTATGGTTCCCACACACACTGACTCTCACTGTGGTACAGGTCCCACACACACTGACTCACTGGCGAAAGGGACCCACACACACTAACTCTCACTGGGGAACAGGTCCCACGCACACTGACCCTCACTGGGGTACGGGTCCCAAAAGCAATGACTCTCACTGGGGTATGGGTCACACACACACTGACTCTCACTGGGGTACGGATCCCACACACACTGACTTTCACTGGGGAATGGGTCCCACACACACTGACTCTCATTGGGGTACGGGAACCACACACACTGACTCTCACTGGGGTAAGGGAACAACACACACTGACTCTCACTGGGGTACAGGTCCCACACACACTGACTCTCACTGGGGTACGGGTCCCATTCACACTGACTCTCAATGAGTTATGGTTCCCACACACAATGAATCACACTAGGGTATGGGTCTCACACACAATGACTCTCACTGGGGTATGGGTCACAAACAAACTAACTCTCACTGGGGAATGGGACCCATTCACACTGACTCTCACTGTGGAACAGGTCCCACACACACTGACTCACTGGCGAGCGGGACACACACACAATAACTCTCACTGGGGTACGGGTCCCACACACACTGACTCTCACTGGGGTATGGGTCACACACAAACTAACTCTCACTGGGGTATGGGTCCCACACACACTGACTCTCACTGCGGTACGGGTCCCACACACAATGACTCTCACTGGGGTACGGGTAACACACACACAGACCCGCACTGGGGTACGGGTCCCATACATACTGACTCTCACTGGGGCATGGATCCCACACACACTGACTCTCACTGGGGTACGTGTCCCACACACACTGACTCTCACTGGGGTACGTGTCCCACACACACTGACTCTCTCTGGCGTACGGGTCACACAAACACACTAAATCTCACTGGGGTACGGGTCCCACACACATTGACTCTCACTGGGGTACGGGTCCCACCCACACTTCCCACACTGGGGTACGGGTCGCAAACATACTGACTCTCACAGGGTTATGGGTCCCACACAGTCTGACTCTCACTGGGGTACGTGTCCCACACACACTGACACTCACTGGCGTACGGGTCACACAAACACACTAAATCTCACTGGGGTACGGGTCCCACACACAATGACTCTCACTGGGGTACGGGTCCCACACACACTGAGCCTCACTGGTGTACAAACCCACACACACAGACTCTCACTGGGGTACGAATCCCACACACACTGACTCTCACTGGGGTTTGGGCAGCACACATACATACTCTCACTGGGGTAAAGGTCCCACACACACTGACTCTCAATGGGGTATGGGTCCCAATCACACTGACTCTCACTGGGGTACGGATCCCACACACACTGACTCTCACTGGGGTACGGATCCCACACACAATGACTCTTATGGGGTAAAGTTCCCACACACAATGACTCGCACTGGGGTATGGGTCCCACACACACTGATTCTCACGGGGGTACAGGTCCCACACAAACTGACTCTCACTGGGGTACGGGTCCCACACACACTGATTCTCAATGGGGTACGGGTCCCACACACACTGACTCTCACTGGGGTACAGGTCCCACACAAACTGACTCTCACTGGGGTACAGCTCCTACACACAATGACTCTCACTGGGGTACGGGTCCCACACATACTGACTCTCACTGGGGAATGGGTCCCACACACACTGATTCTCACTAGGGTACAGGACCCACACACACTGACTCTCACTGGTGTATGCTTCCCACACACACTGACTCTCACTGGGGTACGGGTCCCACACACACTGACTCTCACTGGGGTACGGGTCACACACACACTGACTCTCACTGGGGAATGGGTCCCACACACACTGACTCTCACTGGGGTACGGGAACCACACACACTGACTCTCACTGGGATACGGGTTCCACACACACTGACTCTCCCTGGGGAATGGGTCCCACACACACTGACTCTCACTGGGGTACGGGTCCCACACACACTGACTCTCACTGGGGTACGGGTCCCACACACAGTGACTCTCCCTGGGGTACGGGTCCCACCCACACTTCCCCACACTGGGGTACGGGTCCCACACACACTGACACTTACTGGGGTATGGGTCCCACACACACTGACTCTCACTGTGGAACAGGACCCACACACACTGACACACTGGCGAACAGGACCCACACACAATAACTCTCACTGGGGTACAGGTCCCACACACACTGACTCTCACTGGGGTACAGGTCCCACACACACTGACTCTCACTGGGGCACGAGTCCCACACACACTGACTCTCAATGAGGTATGGTTCCCAAACACAATGACTCTCACTGGGGTATGGTTCCCACACACACTGACTCTCACTGTGGTACAGGTCCCACACACACTGACTCACTGGCGAAAGGGACCCACACACACTAACTCTCACTGGGGAACAGGTCCCACGCACACTGACCCTCACTGGGGTACGGGTCCCAAAAGCAATGACTCTCACTGGGGTATGGGTCACACACACACTGACTCTCACTGGGGTACGGATCCCACACACACTGACTCTCACTGGGGAATGGGTCCCACACACACTGACACCCATTGGGGTACGGGAACCACACACACTGACTCTCACTGGGGTACGGGAACAGCACACACTGACTCTCACTGGGGTACAGGTCCCACACACACTGACTCTCACTGGGGTACGGGTCCCATTCACACTGACTCTCAATGAGTTATGGTTCCCACACACAATGAATCACACTGGGGTATGGGTCCCACACACAATGACTCGCACTGGGATACGGGTCTCGCACACACTGACTCTCACTGGGGTATGGGTCACAAACAAACTAACTCTCACTGGGGAATGGGACCCATTCACACTGACTCTCACTGTGGAACAGGTCCCACACACACTGACTCACTGGCGAGCGGGACACACACACAATAACTCTCACTGGGGTACGGGTCCCACACACAATGACTCTCACTGGGGAACTGCTCCCACACACACTGACGCTCACTGGGGTATGGGTCACACACGCACTAAGTCTCACTGGTATATGGGTCCCACACACACTGACTCTCACTGGGGTACGAATCCCACACACACTGACTCTCATTGGGGTTTGGGTAGCACACATACATACTCTCACTGGGGTAAAGGTCCCACACACACTGACTCTCAATGGGGTATGGGTCCCAATCACACTGACTCTCATTGGGGTACGGATCCCACACACACTGACTCTCACTGGGGTACGGATCCCACACACACTAACTCTCACTGGGGAACAGGTCCCACACACACTGACCGTCACTGGGGTATGGGTCCCACACACACTGACTCTCACTGGGGTACGGGTCCCACACACAATGACTCTCACTGGGGTACGGGTAACACACACACAGACCCGCACTGGGGTACGGGTCCCACACATACTGACTCTCACTGGGGCATGGATCCCACACACACTGACTCTCACTGGGGTACGTGTCCCACACACACTGACTCTCTCTGGCGTACGGGTCACACAAACACACTAAATCTCACTGGGGTACGGGTCCCACACACAATGACTCTCACTGGGGTACGGGTCCCACACACACTGAGTCTCACTGGTGTACAAACCCACACACACAGACTCTCACTGGGGTACGAATCCCACACACACTGACTCTCACTGGGGTTTGGGTAGCACACACACTGACTCTCACTTGGGTACGGGTACAACACGCACTGATTCTCACTGGGGTACGGGTCCCACACACACTGACTCTCACTGGGGTACAGGTCCCACACATACATACTCTCACTGGGGTAAAGGTCCCACACACACTGACTCTCAATGGGGTATGGGTCCCAATCACACTGACTCTCACTGGGGTACGGGTAACACACACACTGACTCTCACTGGGGTACGGGTCCCACACAAACTGACTCTCACTGGGGTACAGCTCCCACTCACAATGACTCTCACTGGGGTACGGGTCCCACACATATTGACTCTCACTGGGGAATGGGTCCCACACACACTGATTCTCACTAGGGTACAGGACCCACACACACTGACTCTCACTGGTGTATGCTTCCCACGCACACTGACTCTCACTGGGGTACGGGTCCGACACACACTGACTCTCACTGGGGTACGGATCCCACACACAATGACTCTCACTGAGGTATGGTTCCCACACACACTGACTCTCACTGGGGAACTGCTCCCACACACAATGACTCTCACTGGGGTACGGGACCCACACACAATGACTCTCACTGGGGTACGGGTCCCACACACACTGAGTCTCACTGGTGTACAAACCCACACACACAGACTCTCACTGGGGTACGAATCCCACACACACTGACTCTCATTGGGGTTTGGGTAGCACACATACATACTCTCACTGGGGTAAAGGTCCCACACACACTGACTCTCAATGGGGTATGGGTCCCAATCACACTGACTCTCACTGGGGTACGGATCCAACACACACTGACTCTCACTGGGGTACGGATCCCACACACAATGACTCTTATGGGGTAAAGTTCCTACACACAATGACTCGCACTGGGGTATGGGTCCCACACACACTGATTCTCACGGGGGTACGGGTCCCACACAAACTGACTCTCACTGGGGTACGGGTCCCACACACACTGAATCTAAATGGGGTACGGGTCCCACACACACTGACTCTCACTGGGGTACGGGTCCCACACAAACTGACTCTCACTGGGGTACAGCTCCCACACACAATGACTCTCACTGGGGTACGGGTCCCACACATACTGACTCTCACTGGGGAATGGGTCCCACACACACTGATTCTCACTAGGGTACAGGACCCACACACACTGACTCTCACAGGTGTATGCTTCCCACACACACTGACTCTCACTGGGGTACGGGTCCCACACACACTGACTCTCACTGGGGTACGGATCCCACACACAATGACTCTCACTGAGGTATGGTTCCCACACACAATGACACTCACTGGGGTACGGGACCCACACACAATGACTCTCACTGGGGTACGGGTAACACACACACTGACTCTCACTGGGGTACGGATCCCACACATACTGACTCTCACTGGGGAATGGATCCCACACACACTAATTCTCACTAGGGTACAGGGCCCACACGCACTGACTCTCACTGGTGTATGCTTCCCACACACACTGACTCTCACTGGCGTACGTGTCCCACACACACTGACTCTCTCTGGCGTACGGGTCACACAAACACACTAAATCTCACTGGGGTACGGGACCAACACACACTGACTCTCACTGGGGTACGGGTCCCACACACACTGAGTCTCACTGGTGTACAAACCCACACACACAGACTCTCACTGGGGTACGGGTCCCACACACACTGACTCTCTCTGGCGTACGGGTCACACAAACACACTAAATCTCACTGGGGTACGGGTCCCACACACACTGAGTCTCACTGGTGTACAAACCCACACACACAGACTCTCACTGGGGTACGAATCCCACACACACTGACTCTCACTGGGGTTTGGGTAGCACACACACTGACTCTCACTTGGGTACGGGTACAACACTCACTGATTCTCACTGGGGTACGGGTCCCACACACAATGACTCTCACTGGGGTACGGGTCCCACACATACATACTCTCACTGGGGTAAAGGTCCCACACACACTGACTCTCAATGGGGTATGGGTCCCAATCACACTGACTCTCACTGGGGTACGGGTAACACACACACTGACTCTCACGGGGGTACGGGTCCCACACACACTGATTCTCACTGGAGTACGGGTCCCACTCACACTGACTCTCAAAGGGGTATGGGTCCCACACACACTGTCTCTCACTGGGACGTAGCACCCAAACACAATCACTCTCACAGAGGTACGGGTCCCACACACACTGACTCTCGCTGGGGAATGTGTCCCACACACAATGACTCTCACTGGGGTACGGGTCCCACACACACTGAGTCTCACGGGTGTACAAACCCACACACACAGACTCTCACTGGGGTACGAATCCCACACACACTGACTCTCACTGGGGTTTGGGCAGCACACATACATACTCTCACTGGGGTAAAGGTCCCACACACACTGACTCTCAATGGGGTATGGGTCCCAATCACACTGACTCTCACTGGGGTACGGATCCCACACACAATGACTCTCACTGGGGTACGGATCCCACACACAATGACTCTTATGGGGTAAAGTTCCCACACACAATGACTCGCACTGGGGTATGGGTCCCACACGCACTGATTCTCACGGGGGTACGGGTCCCACACACACTGATTCTCAATGGGGTACGGGTCCCACACACACTGACTCTCACTGGGGTACGGGTCCCACACAAACTGACTCTCACTGGGGTACAGCTCCCACACACAATGACTCTCACTGGGGTACGGGTCCCACACATACTGACTCTCACTGGGGAATGGGTCCCACACACACTGATTCTCACTAGGGTACAGGACCCACACACACTGACTCTCACTGGTGTATGCTTCCCACACACACTGACTCTCACTGGGGTACGGGTCCCACACACACTGACTCTCACTGGGGTACGGATCCCACACACAATGACTCTCACTGAGGTATGGTTCCCACACACAATGACACTCACAGGGGTACGGGACCCACACACACTGACTCTCACTGGGGTACGGGTCCCACACACACTGAGTCTCGCTGGTGTACAAACCCACACACACAGACTCTCACTGGGGTACGAATCCCACACACACTGACTCTCACTGGGGTTTGGGTAGCACACACACTGACTCTCACTTGGGTACGGGTACAACACTCACTGATTCTCACTGGGGTACGGGTCCCACACACAATGACTCTCACTGGGGTACGGGTCCCACACATACATACTCTCACTGGGGTAAAGGTCCCACACACACTGACTCTCAATGGGGTATGGGTCCCAATCACACTGACTCTCACTGGGGTACGGGTAACACACACACTGACTCTCACGGGGGTACGGGTCCCACACACACTGATTCTCACTGGAGTACGGGTCCCACTCACACTGACTCTCAAAGGGGTATGGGTCCCACACACACTGTCTCTCACTGGGACGTAGCACCCAAACACAATCACTCTCACAGAGGTACGGGTCCCACACACACTGACTCTCGCTGGGGAATGTGTCCCATACACAATGACTCTCACTGGGGTACGGGTCCCACACACACTGAGTCTCACGGGTGTACAAACCCACACACACAGACTCTCACTGGGGTACGAATCCCACACACACTGACTCTCACTGGGGTTTGGGCAGCACACATACATACTCTCACTGGGGTAAAGGTCCCACACACACTGACTCTCAATGGGGTATGGGTCCCAATCACACTGACTCTCACTGGGGTACGGATCCCACACACACTGACTCTCACTGGGGTACGGATCCCACACACAATGACTCTTATGGGGTAAAGTTCCCACACACAATGACTCGCACTGGGGTATGGGTCCCACACACACTGATTCTCACGGGGGTACGGGTCCCACACACACTGATTCTCAATGGGGTACGGGTCCCACACACACTGACTCTCACTGGGGTACGGGTCCCACACAAACTGACTCTCACTGGGGTACAGCTCCCACACACAATGACTCTCACTGGGGTACGGGTCCCACACATACTGACTCTCACTGGGGAATGGGTCCCACACACACTGATTCTCACTAGGGTACAGGACCCACACACACTGACTCTCACTGGTGTATGCTTCCCACACACACTGACTCTCACTGGGGTACGGGTCCCACACACACTGACTCTCACTGGGGTACGGATCCCACACACACTGACTCTCACTGAGGCATGGTTCCCACACACAATGACACTCACAGGGGTACGGACCCACACACACTGACTCTCACTGGGGTACGGGACCCACACACAATGACTCTCACTGGGGAACTGCTCCCACACACACTGACTCTCACTGGGGTACGGGACCCACACACAATGACTCTCACTGGGGAACTGCTCCCACACTCACTGACGCTCACTGGGGTATGGGTCACACACGCACTAAGTCTCACTGGTATATGGGTCCCACACACACTGACTCTCACTGGGGTACGGATCCCACACACACTGACTCTTACTGGGGTACGGGTCACACACACACTGACTCTCACTGGGGTACGGGTAACACAGACACTGACTCTCACTGGGGTACGGGTCCCACACACACTGATTCTCACTGGGGTACGGGTCCCAAAAACAATGACTCTCACTGGGGTACGGGTCCCATTCACACTGACTCTCAATGAGGTATGGTTCCCAAACACAATGACTCTCACTGGGGTATGGGTCCCACACACAATGACTCTCACTGGGGTACGGGTGCCACATACACTGATTCTCACTGGGGGACGGGTCCCACCTACACTGACTCACACTGGGGTACGGGTCCCACACACACTGACTCTCACTGGGGTACAGGTCCCACACACACTGACTCACTGGCGAAAGGGACCCACACACACTAACTCTCACTGGGGAACAGGTCCCACACACACTGACCCTCAACGGGGTACGGGACCCACACACACTGACTCTCACTGGGGTACGGGTCACACACACACTGACTCTCACTGGGGAATGGGTCCCACACACACTGACTCTCACTGGGGTACGGGAACCACACACACTGACTCTCACTGGGATACGGGTCCCACACACACTGACTCTCCCTGGGGAATGGGTCCCACACACACTGACTCTCACTGGGGTACGGGTCCCACACACACTGACTCTCACTGGGGTACGGGTCCCACACACAGTGACTCTCCCTGGGGTACGGGTCCCACCCACACTTCCCCACACTGGGGTACGGGTCCCACACACACTGACTCTTACTGGGGTATGGGTCCCACACACACTGACTCTCACTGTGGAACAGGTCCCACACACACTGACACACTGGCGAACGGGACCCACACACAATAACTCTCACTGGGGTACAGGTCCCACACACACTGACTCTCACTGGGGTACAGGTCCCACACACACTGACTCTCACTGGGGCACGAGTCCCACACACACTGACTCTCAATGAGGTATGGTTCCCAAACACAATGACTCACTGGGGTTATGGTTCCCACACACACTGACTCTCACTGTGGTACAGGTCCCACACACACTGACTCACTGGCGAAAGGGACCCACACACACTAACTCTCACTGGGGAACAGGTCCCACGCACACTGACCCTCACTGGGGTACGGGTCCCAAAAGCAATGACTCTCACTGGGGTATGGGTCACACACACACTGACTCTCACTGGGGTACGGATCCCACACACACTGACTCTCACTGGGGAATGGGTCCCACACACACTGACTCTCATTGGGGTACGGGAACCACACACACTGACTCTCACTGGGGTACGTGTCCCACACACACTGACTCTCACTGGGGTACGTGTCCCACACACACTGACTCTCTCTGGCGTACGGGTCACACAAACACACTAAATCTCACTGGGGTACGGGTCCCACGCACATTGACTCTCACTGGGGTACAGGTCCCACCCACACTTCCCCACACTGGGGTACGGTTCGCAAACATACTGACTCTCACAGGGTTATGGGTCCCACACAGTCTGACTCTCACTGGGGTACGTGTCCCACACACACTGACACTCACTGGCGTAAGGGTCACACAAACACACTAAATCTCACTGGGGTACGGGTCCCACACACAATGACTCTCACTGGGGTACGGGTCCCACACACACTGAGTCTCACTGGTGTACAGACCCACACACACAGACTCTCACTGGGGTACGAATCCCACACACACTGACTCTCACTGGGGTTTGGGCAGCACACATACATACTCTCACTGGGGTAAAGGTCCCACACACACTGACTCTCAATGGGGTATGGGTCCCAATCACTCTGACTCTCACTGGGGTACGGATCCCACACACAATGACTCTTATGGGGTAAAGTTCCCACACACAATGACTCGCACTGGGGTATGGGTCCCACACACACTGATTCTCACGGGGGTACGGGTCCCACACACACTGACTCTCACTGGGGTACGGGTCCCACACACACTGATTCTCAATGGGGTACGGGTCCCACACACACTGACTCTCACTGGGGTACAGGTCCCACACAAACTGACTCTCACTGGGGTACAGCTCCTACACACAATGACTCTCACTGGGGTACGGGTCCCAAACATACTGACTCTCACTGGGGAATGGGTCCCACACACACTGACTCTCACTAGGGTACAGGACCCACACACAATGACTCTCACTGGTGTATGCTTCCCACACACACTGACTCTCACTGGGGTACGGGTCCCACACACACTGACTCTCACTGGGGTACGGGTCACACACACACTGACTCTCACTGGGGAATGGGTCCCACACACACTGACTCTCACTGGGGTACGGGAACCACACACACTGACTCTCACTGGGATACGGGTTCCACACACACTGACTCTCCCTGGGGAATGGGTCCCACACACACTGACTCTCACTGGGGTACGGGTCCCACACACACTGACTCTCACTGGGGTACGGGTCCCACACACAGTGACTCTCCCTGGGGTACGGGTCCCACCCACACTTCCCCACACTGGGGTACGGGTCCCACACACACTGACTCTTACTGGGGTATGGGTCCCACACACACTGACTCTCACTGTGGAACAGGTCCCACACACACTGACACACTGGCGAACGGGACCCACACACAATAACTCTCACTGGGGTACAGGTCCCACACACACTGACTCTCACTGGGGTACAGGTCCCACACACACTGACTCTCACTGGGGCACGAGTCCCACACACACTGACTCTCAATGAGGTATGGTTCCCAAACACAATGACTCTCACTGGGGTATGGTTCCCACACACACTGACTCTCACTGTGGTACAGGTCCCACACACACTGACTCACTGGCGAAAGGGACCCACACACACTAACTCTCACTGGGGAACAGGTCCCACGCACACTGACCCTCACTGGGGTACGGGTCCCAAAAGCAATGACTCTCACTGGGGTATGGGTCACACACACACTGACTCTCACTGGGGTACGGATCCCACACACACTGACTTTCACTGGGGAATGGGTCCCACACACACTGACTCTCATTGGGGTACGGGAACCACACACACTGACTCTCACTGGGGTAAGGGAACAACACACACTGACTCTCACTGGGGTACAGGTCCCACACACACTGACTCTCACTGGGGTACGGGTCCCATTCACACTGACTCTCAATGAGTTATGGTTCCCACACACAATGAATCACACTAGGGTATGGGTCTCACACACAATGACTCTCACTGGGGTATGGGTCACAAACAAACTAACTCTCACTGGGGAATGGGACCCATTCACACTGACTCTCACTGTGGAACAGGTCCCACACACACTGACTCACTGGCGAGCGGGACACACACACAATAACTCTCACTGGGGTACGGGTCCCACACACACTGACTCTCACTGGGGTATGGGTCACACACAAACTAACTCTCACTGGGGTATGGGTCCCACACACACTGACTCTCACTGCGGTACGGGTCCCACACACAATGACTCTCACTGGGGTACGGGTAACACACACACAGACCCGCACTGGGGTACGGGTCCCATACATACTGACTCTCACTGGGGCATGGATCCCACACACACTGACTCTCACTGGGGTACGTGTCCCACACACACTGACTCTCACTGGGGTACGTGTCCCACACACACTGACTCTCTCTGGCGTACGGGTCACACAAACACACTAAATCTCACTGGGGTACGGGTCCCACACACATTGACTCTCACTGGGGTACGGGTCCCACCCACACTTCCCACACTGGGGTACGGGTCGCAAACATACTGACTCTCACAGGGTTATGGGTCCCACACAGTCTGACTCTCACTGGGGTACGTGTCCCACACACACTGACACTCACTGGCGTACGGGTCACACAAACACACTAAATCTCACTGGGGTACGGGTCCCACACACAATGACTCTCACTGGGGTACGGGTCCCACACACACTGAGCCTCACTGGTGTACAAACCCACACACACAGACTCTCACTGGGGTACGAATCCCACACACACTGACTCTCACTGGGGTTTGGGCAGCACACATACATACTCTCACTGGGGTAAAGGTCCCACACACACTGACTCTCAATGGGGTATGGGTCCCAATCACACTGACTCTCACTGGGGTACGGATCCCACACACACTGACTCTCACTGGGGTACGGATCCCACACACAATGACTCTTATGGGGTAAAGTTCCCACACACAATGACTCGCACTGGGGTATGGGTCCCACACACACTGATTCTCACGGGGGTACAGGTCCCACACAAACTGACTCTCACTGGGGTACGGGTCCCACACACACTGATTCTCAATGGGGTACGGGTCCCACACACACTGACTCTCACTGGGGTACAGGTCCCACACAAACTGACTCTCACTGGGGTACAGCTCCTACACACAATGACTCTCACTGGGGTACGGGTCCCACACATACTGACTCTCACTGGGGAATGGGTCCCACACACACTGATTCTCACTAGGGTACAGGACCCACACACACTGACTCTCACTGGTGTATGCTTCCCACACACACTGACTCTCACTGGGGTACGGGTCCCACACACACTGACTCTCACTGGGGTACGGGTCACACACACACTGACTCTCACTGGGGAATGGGTCCCACACACACTGACTCTCACTGGGGTTTGGGCAGCACACATACATACTCTCACTGGGGTAAAGGTCCCACACACACTGACTCTCAATGGGGTATGGGTCCCAATCACTCTGACTCTCACTGGGGTACGGATCCCACACACAATGACTCTTATGGGGTAAAGTTCCCACACACAATGACTCGCACTGGGGTATGGGTCCCACACACACTGATTCTCACGGGGGTACGGGTCCCACACAAACTGACTCTCACTGGGGTACGGGTCCCACACACACTGATTCTCAATGGGGTACGGGTCCCACACACACTGACTCTCACTGGGGTACAGGTCCCACACAAACTGACTCTCACTGGGGTACAGCTCCTACACACAATGACTCTCACTGGGGTACGGGTCCCAAACATACTGACTCTCACTGGGGAATGGGTCCCACACACACTGACTCTCACTAGGGTACAGGACCCACACACAATGACTCTCACTGGTGTATGCTTCCCACACACACTGACTCTCACTGGGGTACGGGTCCCACACACACTGACTCTCACTGGGGTACGGGTCACACACACACTGACTCTCACTGGGGAATGGGTCCCACACACACTGACTCTCACTGGGGTACGGGAACCACACACACTGACTCTCACTGGGATACGGGTTCCACACACACTGACTCTCCCTGGGGAATGGGTCCCACACACACTGACTCTCACTGGGGTACGGGTCCCACACACACTGACTCTCACTGGGGTACGGGTCCCACACACAGTGACTCTCCCTGGGGTACGGGTCCCACCCACACTTCCCCACACTGGGGTACGGGTCCCACACACACTGACTCTTACTGGGGTATGGGTCCCACACACACTGACTCTCACTGTGGAACAGGTCCCACACACACTGACACACTGGCGAACGGGACCCACACACAATAACTCTCACTGGGGTACAGGTCCCACACACACTGACTCTCACTGGGGTACAGGTCCCACACACACTGACTCTCACTGGGGCACGAGTCCCACACACACTGACTCTCAATGAGGTATGGTTCCCAAACACAATGACTCTCACTGGGGTATGGTTCCCACACACACTGACTCTCACTGTGGTACAGGTCCCACACACACTGACTCACTGGCGAAAGGGACCCACACACACTAACTCTCACTGGGGAACAGGTCCCACGCACACTGACCCTCACTGGGGTACGGGTCCCAAAAGCAATGACTCTCACTGGGGTATGGGTCACACACACACTGACTCTCACTGGGGTACGGATCCCACACACACTGACTTTCACTGGGGAATGGGTCCCACACACACTGACTCTCATTGGGGTACGGGAACCACACACACTGACTCTCACTGGGGTAAGGGAACAACACACACTGACTCTCACTGGGGTACAGGTCCCACACACACTGACTCTCACTGGGGTACGGGTCCCATTCACACTGACTCTCAATGAGTTATGGTTCCCACACACAATGAATCACACTAGGGTATGGGTCTCACACACAATGACTCTCACTGGGGTATGGGTCACAAACAAACTAACTCTCACTGGGGAATGGGACCCATTCACACTGACTCTCACTGTGGAACAGGTCCCACACACACTGACTCACTGGCGAGCGGGACACACACACAATAACTCTCACTGGGGTACGGGTCCCACACACACTGACTCTCACTGGGGTATGGGTCACACACAAACTAACTCTCACTGGGGTATGGGTCCCACACACACTGACTCTCACTGCGGTACGGGTCCCACACACAATGACTCTCACTGGGGTACGGGTAACACACACACAGACCCGCACTGGGGTACGGGTCCCATACATACTGACTCTCACTGGGGCATGGATCCCACACACACTGACTCTCACTGGGGTACGTGTCCCACACACACTGACTCTCACTGGGGTACGTGTCCCACACACACTGACTCTCTCTGGCGTACGGGTCACACAAACACACTAAATCTCACTGGGGTACGGGTCCCACACACATTGACTCTCACTGGGGTACGGGTCCCACCCACACTTCCCACACTGGGGTACGGGTCGCAAACATACTGACTCTCACAGGGTTATGGGTCCCACACAGTCTGACTCTCACTGGGGTACGTGTCCCACACACACTGACACTCACTGGCGTACGGGTCACACAAACACACTAAATCTCACTGGGGTACGGGTCCCACACACAATGACTCTCACTGGGGTACGGGTCCCACACACACTGAGCCTCACTGGTGTACAAACCCACACACACAGACTCTCACTGGGGTACGAATCCCACACACACTGACTCTCACTGGGGTTTGGGCAGCACACATACATACTCTCACTGGGGTAAAGGTCCCACACACACTGACTCTCAATGGGGTATGGGTCCCAATCACACTGACTCTCACTGGGGTACGGATCCCACACACACTGACTCTCACTGGGGTACGGATCCCACACACAATGACTCTTATGGGGTAAAGTTCCCACACACAATGACTCGCACTGGGGTATGGGTCCCACACACACTGATTCTCACGGGGGTACAGGTCCCACACAAACTGACTCTCACTGGGGTACGGGTCCCACACACACTGATTCTCAATGGGGTACGGGTCCCACACACACTGACTCTCACTGGGGTACAGGTCCCACACAAACTGACTCTCACTGGGGTACAGCTCCTACACACAATGACTCTCACTGGGGTACGGGTCCCACACATACTGACTCTCACTGGGGAATGGGTCCCACACACACTGATTCTCACTAGGGTACAGGACCCACACACACTGACTCTCACTGGTGTATGCTTCCCACACACACTGACTCTCACTGGGGTACGGGTCCCACACACACTGACTCTCACTGGGGTACGGGTCACACACACACTGACTCTCACTGGGGAATGGGTCCCACACACACTGACTCTCACTGGGGTTTGGGCAGCACACATACATACTCTCACTGGGGTAAAGGTCCCACACACACTGACTCTCAATGGGGTATGGGTCCCAATCACTCTGACTCTCACTGGGGTACGGATCCCACACACAATGACTCTTATGGGGTAAAGTTCCCACACACAATGACTCGCACTGGGGTATGGGTCCCACACACACTGATTCTCACGGGGGTACGGGTCCCACACAAACTGACTCTCACTGGGGTACGGGTCCCACACACACTGATTCTCAATGGGGTACGGGTCCCACACACACTGACTCTCACTGGGGTACAGGTCCCACACAAACTGACTCTCACTGGGGTACAGCTCCTACACACAATGACTCTCACTGGGGTACGGGTCCCAAACATACTGACTCTCACTGGGGAATGGGTCCCACACACACTGACTCTCACTAGGGTACAGGACCCACACACACTGACTCTCACTGGTGTATGCTTCCCACACACACTGACTCTCACTGGGGTACGGGTCCCACACACACTGACTCTCACTGGGGTACGGGTCACACACACACTGACTCTCACTGGGGAATGGGTCCCACACACACTGACTCTCACTGGGGTACGGGAACCACACACACTGACTCTCACTGGGATACGGGTTCCACACACACTGACTCTCCCTGGGGAATGGGTCCCACACACACTGACTCTCACTGGGGTACGGGTCCCACACACACTGACTCTCACTGGGGTACGGGTCCCACACACAGTGACTCTCCCTGGGGTACGGGTCCCACCCACACTTCCCCACACTGGGGTACGGGTCCCACACACACTGACACTTACTGGGGTATGGGTCCCACACACACTGACTCTCACTGTGGAACAGGACCCACACACACTGACACACTGGCGAACAGGACCCACACACAATAACTCTCACTGGGGTACAGGTCCCACACACACTGACTCTCACTGGGGTACAGGTCCCACACACACTGACTCTCACTGGGGCACGAGTCCCACACACACTGACTCTCAATGAGGTATGGTTCCCAAACACAATGACTCTCACTGGGGTATGGTTCCCACACACACTGACTCTCACTGTGGTACAGGTCCCACACACACTGACTCACTGGCGAAAGGGACCCACACACACTAACTCTCACTGGGGAACAGGTCCCACGCACACTGACCCTCACTGGGGTACGGGTCCCAAAAGCAATGACTCTCACTGGGGTATGGGTCACACACACACTGACTCTCACTGGGGTACGGATCCCACACACACTGACTCTCACTGGGGAATGGGTCCCACACACACTGACACCCATTGGGGTACGGGAACCACACACACTGACTCTCACTGGGGTACGGGAACAGCACACACTGACTCTCACTGGGGTACAGGTCCCACACACACTGACTCTCACTGGGGTACAGGTCCCATTCACACTGACTCTCAATGAGTTATGGTTCCCACACACAATGAATCACACTGGGGTATGGGTCCCACACACAATGACTCGCACTGGGATACGGGTCTCGCACACACTGACTCTCACTGGGGTATGGGTCACAAACAAACTAACTCTCACTGGGGAATGGGACCCATTCACACTGACTCTCACTGTGGAACAGGTCCCACACACACTGACTCACTGGCGAGCGGGACACACACACAATAACTCTCACTGGGGTACGGGTCCCACACACAATGACTCTCACTGGGGAACTGCTCCCACACACACTGACGCTCACTGGGGTATGGGTCACACACGCACTAAGTCTCACTGGTATATGGGTCCCACACACACTGACTCTCACTGGGGTACGAATCCCACACACACTGACTCTCATTGGGGTTTGGGTAGCACACATACATACTCTCACTGGGGTAAAGGTCCCACACACACTGACTCTCAATGGGGTATGGGTCCCAATCACACTGACTCTCATTGGGGTACGGATCCCACACACACTGACTCTCACTGGGGTACGGATCCCACACACACTAACTCTCACTGGGGAACAGGTCCCACACACACTGACCGTCACTGGGGTATGGGTCCCACACACACTGACTCTCACTGGGGTACGGGTCCCACACACAATGACTCTCACTGGGGTACGGGTAACACACACACAGACCCGCACTGGGGTACGGGTCCCACACATACTGACTCTCACTGGGGCATGGATCCCACACACACTGACTCTCACTGGGGTACGTGTCCCACACACACTGACTCTCTCTGGCGTACGGGTCACACAAACACACTAAATCTCACTGGGGTACGGGTCCCACACACAATGACTCTCACTGGGGTACGGGTCCCACACACACTGAGTCTCACTGGTGTACAAACCCACACACACAGACTCTCACTGGGGTACGAATCCCACACACACTGACTCTCACTGGGGTTTGGGTAGCACACACACTGACTCTCACTTGGGTACGGGTACAACACGCACTGATTCTCACTGGGGTACGGGTCCCACACACACTGACTCTCACTGGGGTACAGGTCCCACACATACATACTCTCACTGGGGTAAAGGTCCCACACACACTGACTCTCAATGGGGTATGGGTCCCAATCACACTGACTCTCACTGGGGTACGGGTAACACACACACTGACTCTCACGGGGGTACGGGTCCCACACACACTGATTCTCACTGGAGTACGGGTCCCACTCACACTGACTCTCAAAGGGGTATGGGTCCCACACACACTGTCTCTCACTGGGATGTAGCACCCAAACACAATCACTCTCACAGAGGTACGGGTCCCACACACACTGACTCTCGCTGGGGAATGGGTCCCACACACACTGACTCTCAGTGGTGTACGGGTCCCACACACACTGATTCTCAATGGGGTACGGGTCCCACACACACTGACTCTCACTGGGGTACGGGTCCCACACAAACTGACTCTCACTGGGGTACAGCTCCCACTCACAATGACTCTCACTGGGGTACGGGTCCCACACATATTGACTCTCACTGGGGAATGGGTCCCACACACACTGATTCTCACTAGGGTACAGGACCCACACACACTGACTCTCACTGGTGTATGCTTCCCACGCACACTGACTCTCACTGGGGTACGGGTCCGACACACACTGACTCTCACTGGGGTACGGATCCCACACACAATGACTCTCACTGAGGTATGGGTCCCACACACACTGACTCTCACTGGGGAACTGCTCCCACACACAATGACTCTCACTGGGGTACGGGACCCACACACAATGACTCTCACTGGGGTACGGGTCCCACACACACTGAGTCTCACTGGTGTACAAACCCACACACACAGACTCTCACTGGGGTACGAATCCCACACACACTGACTCTCATTGGGGTTTGGGTAGCACACATACATACTCTCACTGGGGTAAAGGTCCCACACACACTGACTCTCAATGGGGTATGGGTCCCAATCACACTGACTCTCACTGGGGTACGGATCCAACACACACTGACTCTCACTGGGGTACGGATCCCACACACAATGACTCTTATGGGGTAAAGTTCCTACACACAATGACTCGCACTGGGGTATGGGTCCCACACACACTGATTCTCACGGGGGTACGGGTCCCACACAAACTGACTCTCACTGGGGTACGGGTCCCACACACACTGATTCTAAATGGGGTACGGGTCCCACACACACTGACTCTCACTGGGGTACGGGTCCCACACAAACTGACTCTCACTGGGGTACAGCTCCCACACACAATGACTCTCACTGGGGTACGGGTCCCACACATACTGACTCTCACTGGGGAATGGGTCCCACACACACTGATTCTCACTAGGGTACAGGACCCACACACACTGACTCTCACAGGTGTATGCTTCCCACACACACTGACTCTCACTGGGGTACGGGTCCCACACACACTGACTCTCACTGGGGTACGGATCCCACACACAATGACTCTCACTGAGGTATGGTTCCCACACACAATGACACTCACTGGGGTACGGGACCCACACACAATGACTCTCACTGGGGAACTGCTCCCACACACACTGACTCTCACTGGGGAACTGCTCCCACACACAATGACTCTCACTGGGGTACGGGACCCACACACAATGACTCTCACTGGGGTACGGGTCCCACACACACTGACTCTCACTGGTGTACGGCTACCACCCACACTGACTCACACTGGGGCACGGGTCGCACACACACTGACTCTCACAGGGTAATGGGTCCACACAAACAGACTCTCACTGGCGTACAGGTCACACAAACACACTAACTCTCACTGGGGTACGGGGCACACACACACTGACGCTCACCGGGGTATGGGTCACACACGCACTAACTCTCACTGGTATATGGGTCCCACACAAACTGACTCTCACTGGGGTACGGATCCCACACACACTGATTCTCACTGGGGTACAGCTCCCACACACACTGACTCTCACTGGGGAATGGGTCCCACACACACTGACTCTCACTGGGGTACGGGAACAACACACACTGACTCTCACTGGGGTACGGGTCCCACACACACTGACTCTCACTGGGGAATGGGTCCCACACACACTGACTCTCACTGGGGTACGGGAACAACACACACTGACTCTCACTGGGGTACGTGTCCCATTCACACTGACTCTCAATGAGGTATGGTTCCCACACACAATGAATCTCACTGTGGTACGGGTCCCACACACATTGACTCTCACTGGGGTACGGGTCCCACCCACACTTCCCCACACTGGGGTACGGGTCGCAAACACACTGACTCTCACAGGGTTATGGGTCCCACACAGTCTGACTCTCACTGGGGTACGTGTCCCACACACACTGACACTCACTGGCGTACGGGTCACACAAACACACTAAATCTCACTGGGGTACGGGTCCCACACACAATGACTCTCACTGGGGTACGGGTCCCACACACACTGAGTCTCACTGGTGTACAAACCCACACACACAGAATCTCACTGGGGTACGAATCCCACACACACTGACTCTCACTGGGGTTTGGGCAGCACACATACATACTCTCACTGGGGTAAAGATCCCACACACACTGACTCTCAATGGGGTATGGGTCCCAATCACACTGACTCTCACTGGGGTACGGATCCCACACACACTGACTCTCACTGGGGTACGGATCCCACACACAATGACTCTTATGGGGTAAAGTTCCCACACACAATGACTCGCACTGGGGTATGGGTCCCACACACAATGACTCTCACTGGGGTACGGGTCCCACACATACTGACTCTCACTGGGGAATGGGTTCCACACACACTGATTCTCACTAGGGTACAGGACCCACACACACTGACTCTCACTGGTGTATGCTTCCCACACACACTGACTCTCACTGGGGTACGGGTCCCACACACACTGACTCTCACTGGGGTACGGATCCCACACACAATGACTCTCACTGAGGTATGGTTCCCACACACGACACTCACAGGGGTACGGGACCCACACACACTGACTCTCACTGGGGTACGGGACCCACACACAATGACTCTCACTGGGGAACTGCTCCCACACACACTGACTCTCACTGGGGTACAGCTCCCACACACAATGACTCTCACTGGGGATCTGCTCCCACACACAATGACTCTCACTGGGGTACGGGACCCACACACAATGACTCTCACTGGGGAACTGCTCCCACACACAATGACTCGCACTGGGGTATGGGTCCCACACACAATGACTCTCACTGGGGTACGGGTCCCACACACACTGACTCTCACTGGTGTACGGCTACCACCCACACTGACTCACACTGGGGCACGGGTCGCACACACACTGACTCTCACAGGGTAATGGTTCCACACAAACTGACTCTCACTGGCGTACAGGTCACACAAAAACACTAACTCTCACTGGGGTACGGGTCCCACACACACTGACGCTCACTGGGGTATGGGTCACACACTCATTAACTCTCACTGGTATATGGGTCCCCCACACACTGACTCTCACTGTGGTACGGATCCCACACACACTGACTCTCACTGGGGTACGGATCCCACACACAATGAATCTCACTGAGGTATGGTTCCCACACACAATGACACTCACAGGGGTACGGGACCCACACACACTGACTCTCACTGGGGTACGGGACCCACACACAATGACTCTCACTGGGGAACTGCTCCCACACACACTGAGTCTCACTGGGGTACAGCTCCCACACACAATGACTCTCACTGGGGAACTGCTCCCACACACAATGACTCTCACTGGGGTACGGGACCCACACACAATGACTCTCACTGGGGAACTGCTCCCACACACAATGACTCTCACTGGGGTACGGGTCCCACACACACTGAGTCTCACTGGGGTACAGCTCCCACACACAATGACTCTCACTGGGGAACTGCTCCCACACACACTGAGTCTCACTGGGGTACAGCTCCCACACACAATGACTCTCACTGGGGAACTGCTCCCACACACAATGACTCTCACTGGGGTACGGGACCCACACACAATGACTCTCACTGGGGAACTGCTCCCACACACAATGACTCTCACTGGGGTACGGGTCCCACACACACTGACTCTCACTGGTGTACGGCTACCACCGACACTGACTCACACTGGGGCACGGGTCGCACACACACTGACTCTCACAGGGTAATGGGTCCACACAAACTGACTCTCACTGGCGTACAGGTCACACAAACACACTAACTCTCACTGGGGTACGGGTCCCACACACACTGAGGCTCACTGGGGTATGGGTCACACACGCACTAAGTCTCACTGGTCTATGGGTCCCACACACACTGACTCTCACTGGGGTACGGGTCACACACACACTGACTCTCACTGGGGAATGGGTCCCACACACACTGACTCTCACTGGGGTAGGGGAACCACACACACTGACTCTCACTGGGATACGGGTCCCACACACACTGACTCTCACTGGGGAATGGGTCGCACACACACTGACTCTCACTGGGGTACGGGTCCCACACACACTGACTCTCACTGGGGTACGGGTCCCACACACAGTGACTCTCACTGGGGTACGGGTCCCACCCACACTTCCCCACACTGGGGTACGGGTCCCACACACACTGACTCTTACTGGGGTATGGGTCCCACACACACTGACTCTCAATGAGGTATGGTTCCCAAACACAATGACTCTCACTGGGGTATGGGTCCCACACACAATGACTCTCACTGGGGTACGGGTGCTACATACACTGATACTCACTGGGGGACGGGTCCCACCCACACTGACTCACACTGGGGTACGGGTCCCACACACACTGACTCTCACAGGGTTATGGGTCCCACACACAGACTCTCACTGGGGTATGGTTCCCACACACACTGACTCTCACTGTGGTACAGGTCCCACACACACTGACTCACTGGCGAAAGGGACCCACACACACTAACTCTCACTGGGGAACAGGTCCCACGCACACTGACCCTCACTGGGGTACGGGTCCCAAAAGCAATGACTCTCACTGGGGTATGGGTCACACACACACTGACTCTCACTGGGGTACGGGTCCCACACACACTGACTCTCACTGGGGAATGGGTCCCACACACACTGACTCTCACTGGGGTACGGGAACCACACACACTGACTCTCACTGGGGTACGGGAACAACACACACTGACTCTCACTGGGGTACAGGTCCCACACACACTGACTCTCACTGGGGTACGGGTCCCATTCACACTGACTCTCAATGAGTTATGGTTCCCACATACAATGAATCACACTGGGGTATGGGTCCCACACACAATGACTCTCACTGGGATACGGGTCTCACACACACTGACTCTCACTGGGGTATGGGTCACAAACAAACTAACTCTCACTGGGGAATGGGACCCATTCACACTGACTCTCACTGTGGAACAGGTCCCACACACACTGACTCACTGGCGAGCGGGACACACACACAATAACTCTCACTGGGGTACGGGTCCCACACACACTGACTCTCACTGGGGTATGGGTCACACACAAACTAACTCTCACTGGGGTATGGGGCCCACACACACTGACTCTCACTGGGGTACGGGTCCCACACACAATGACTCTCACTGGGGTACGGGTAACACACACACAGACCCTAACTGGGGTACGGGTCCCACACATACTGACTCTCACTGGGGAATGGATTCCACACATACTAATTCTCACTAGGGTACAGGGCTCACACACACTGACTCTCACTGGTGTATGCTTCCCACACACACTGACTCTCACTGGGGTACGTGTCCCACACACACTGACTCTCTCTGGCGTACGGGTCACACAAACACACCAAATCTCACTGGGGTACGGGTCCCACACACACTGACTCTCACTGGGGTACGGGTCCCACACACACTGAGTCTCACTGGTGTACAAACCCACACACACAGACTCTCACTGGGGTACGAATCCCACACACACTGACTCTCACTGGGGTTTGGGTAGCACACACACTGACTCTCACTTGGGTACGGGTACAACACGCACTGATTCTCACTGGGGTACGGGTCCCACACACACTGACTCTCACTGGGGTACAGGTCCCACACATACATACTCTCACTGGGGTAAAGGTCCCACACACACTGACTCTCAATGGGGTATGGGTCCCAATCACACTGACTCTCACTGGGGTACGGGTAACACACACACTGACTCTCACGGGGGTACGGGTCCCACACACACTGATTCTCACTGGAGTACGGGTCCCACTCACACTGACTCTCACTGGGGTACGGGTAACACACACACTGACTCTCACGCGGGTACGGGTCCCAAACTCGCTGATTCTCACTGGGGTACGGGTCCCACACACACTGACTCTCATTGGGATACGGGTCCAACACACACTGACTCTCACTGGGGTCCGGGACCCACACACAATGACTCTCACTGGGGTAAGGGTCCCACACACACTGACGCTCCCTGGGGTATGGGTCACACACGCACTAACTCTCACTGGTATATGGGTCCCACACACACTTAATCTCACTGTGGTACGGGTCCCACACGCACTGACTCTCACTGGGGTACGGGTCCAACACGCACTGACTCTTACTGAGGTACAGCACCCAAACACAATGACTCTCACTGGGGTACGGGTCCCACACACACTGACTCTCACTGGGGAATGGGTCCCACACACACTGATTCTCACTGGGGTACAAACCCACACACACTGACTCTCACTGGGGTGCGGGTATCACACACACAGACTCTCACTGGGGTACGGGTCCCACACATACTGACTCTCACTGGGGAATGGGTCCCACACACACTAATTCTCACTAGGGTACAGGGCCCACACACACTGACTCTCACTGGTGTATGCTTCCCACACACACTGACTCTCACTGGGGTACGTGTCCCACACACACTGACTCTCACTGGCGTACGGGTCACACAAACACACTAAATCTCACTGGGGTACGGGTCCCACACACAATGACTCTCACTGGGGTACGGGTCCCACACACACTGAGTCTCACTGGTGTACAAACCCACACACACAGACTCTCACTGGGGTACGAATCCCACACACACTGACTCTCATTGGGGTTTGGGTAGCACACATACATACTCTCACTGGGGTAAAGGTCCCACACACACTGACTCTCAATGGGGTATGGGTCCCAATCACACTGACTCTCACTGGGGTACGGATCCCACACACACTGACTCTCACTGGGGTACGGATCCCACACACAATGACTCTTATGGGGTAAAGTTCCCACACACAATGACTCGCACTGGGGTATGGGTCCCACACACACTGACTCTCACGGGGGTACGGGTCCCACACAAACTGACTCTCACTGGGGTACGGGTCCCACACACACTGATTCTCAATGGGGTACGGGTCCCACACACACTGACTCTCACTGGGGTACGGGTCCCACACAAACTGACTCTCACTGGGGTACAGCTCCCACACACAATGACTCTCACTGGGGTACGGGTCCCACACATACTGACTCTCACTGGGGAATGGGTCCCACACACACTGATTCTCACTAGGGTACAGGACCCACACACACTGACTCTCACTGGTGTATGCTTCCCACGCACACTGACTCTCACTGGGGTACGTGTCCCACACACACTGACTCTCACTGGGGTACGGGTCCCACACACACTGACTCTCACTGGGGTACGGATCCCACACACACTGACTCTCACTGGGGTACGGGTCCCACACACACTGACTCTCACTGGGGTACGGGTCCCACACACACTGACTCTCACTGGGGTACGGGTCCCACACACAATGACTCTCACTGAGGTATGGTTCCCACACACAATGACACTCACTGGGCTACGGGACCCACACACAATGACTCTCACTGGGGAACTGCTCCCACACACACTGACTCTCACTGGGGAACTGCTCCCACACACAATGACTCTCACTGGGGTACGGGACCCACACACACTGACTCTCACTGGGGAACTGCTCCCACACACACTGACTCTCACTGGGGAACTGCTCCCACACACACTGACTCTCACTGGCGAACTGCTCCCACACACAATGACTCTCACTGGGGTACGGGACCCACACACACTGACTCTCACTGGGGAACTGCTCCCACACACACTGACTCTCACTGGGGTATGGGTCCCACACACAATGACTCTCACTGGGGTACGGGTCCCACACACACTGACTCTCACTGGTGTACGGCTACCACCCACACTGACTCACACTGGGGCACGGGTCGCACACACACTGACTCTCACAGGGTAATGGGTCCACACAAACAGACTCTCACTGGCGTACAGGTCACACAAACACACTAACTCTCACTGGGGTACGGGTCACACACACACTGACGCTCACCGGGGTAAGGGTCACACACGCACTAACTCTCACTGGTATATGGGTCCCACACTCACTGACTCTCACTGGGGTACGGGTCCCAAAAACAATGACTCTCACTGGGGTAGGGGTCCCACACACACTGACTCTCACTGGGGTACGGGTCCCACACACACTGACTCTCACTGGGGAATGGGTCCCACACACACTGACTCTCACTGGGGTACGGGAACAACACACACTGACTCTCACTGGGGTACGGGTCCCATTCACACTGACTCTCAATGAGGTATGGTTCCCACACACAATGAATCTCACTGTGGTACGGGTCCCACACACATTGACTCTCACTGGGGTACGGGTCCCACCCACACTTCCCCACACTGGGGTACGGGTCGCAAACACACTGACTCTCACAGGGTTATGGGTCCCACACACACTGACTCTCACTGGGGTACGGGTCCCAAACACACTGACTCTCACTGGGGTACGGAGCCCACACACAATGACTCTCACTGAGGTATGGTTCCCACACACGATGACACTCACTGGGGTACGGGAACCACACACGCTGACTCTAACTGGGGTACGGGACCAACACACAATGACTCTCACAGGGGTACTGCTCACACACAAACTGACTCTCACAAGGTAATGGGTCCACACACACTGACTCTCACTGGGGTACGTGAGCCACACACACTGACTCTCACTGGCGTACGGGTCACACAAACACACTAACTCTCACTGGGGTACGGGTCCCACACACAATGACGCTCACTGGGGTACGGGTCGCACACACACTGACTCTCACTGGGGTACAGGTCCCACACACACTGACTCTCACTGGGGCACGGGTCCCACACACACTGACTCTCAATGAGGTATGGTTCCCAAACACAATGACTCTCACTGGGGTATGGGTCCCACACACAATGACTCTCACTGGGGTACGGGTGCCACATACACTGATACTCACTGGGGGACGGGTCCCACCCACACTGACTCACACTGGGGTACGGGTCCCACACACACTGACTCTCACAGGGTTATGGGTCCCACACACAGACTCTCACTGGGGTATGGTTCCCACACACACTGACTCTCACTGGGGTACAGGTCCCACACACACTAACTCTCACTGGGGAACAGGTCCCACGCACACTGACCATCACTGGGGTACGGGTCCCAAAAGCAATGACTCTCACTGGGGTATGGGTCACACACACACTGACTCTCACTGGGGTACGGGTCCCACACACACTGACTCTCACTGGGGAATGGGTCCCACACACACTGACTCTCACTGGGGTACGGGAACCACACACACTGACTCTCACTGGGGTATGGGAACAACACACACTGACTCTCACTGGGGTACAGGTCCCACACACACTGACTCTCACTGGGGTACGGGTCCCATTCACACTGACTCTCCATGAGTTATGGTTCCCACATACAATGAATCACACTGGGGTATGGGTCCCACACACAATGGCTCTCACTGGGATACGGGTCTCACACACACTGACTCTCACTGGGGTATGGGTCACAAACAAACTAACTCTCACTGGGGAATGGGACCCATTCACACTGACTCTCACTGTGGAACAGGTCCCACACACACTGACTCACTGGCGAGCGGGACACACACACAATAACTCTCACTGGGGTACGGGTCCCAAACACACTGACTCTCACTGGGGTATGGGTCACACACAAACTAACTCTCACTGGGGTATGGGTCCCACACACACTGACTCTCACTGGGGTACGGGTCCCACACACAATGACTCTCACTGGGGTACGGGTAACACACACACAGACCCTAACTGGGGTACGGGTCCCACACAAACTGACTCTCACTGGGGAATGGATCCCACACACACTAATTCTCACTAGGGTACAGGGCTCACACACACTGACTCTCACTGGTGTATGCTTCCCACACACACTGACTCTCACTGGGGTACGTGTCCCACACACACTGACTCTCTCTGGCGTACGGGTCACACAAACACACTAAATCTCACTGGGGTACGGGTCCCACACACAATGACTCTCACTGGGGTTCGGGTCCCACACACACTGAGTCTCACTGGTGTACAAACCCACACACACAGACTCTCACTGGGGTATGAATCCCACACACACTGACTCTCACTGGGGTTTGGGTAGCACACACACTGACTCTCACTTGGGTACGGGTACAACACGCACTGATTCTCACTGGGGTACGGGTCCCACACACACTGACTCTCACTGGGGTACAGGTCCCACACATACATACTCTCACTGGGGTAAAGGTCCCACACACACTGACTCTCAATGAGGTATGGGTCCCAATCACACTGACTCTCACTGGGGTACGGGTAACACACACACTGACTCTCAGGGGGGTACGGGTCCCACACACACTGATTCTCACTGGAGTACGGGTCCCACTCACACTGACTCTCACTGGGGTACGGGTAACACACACACTGACTCTCACGCGGGTACGGGTCCCAAACTCACTGATTCTCACTGGGGTACGGGTCCCACACACACTGACTCTCATTGGGATACGGGTCCAACACACACTGACTCTCACTGGGGTCCGGGACCCACACACAATGACTCTCACTGGGGTACTGCTCCAACACAAACTGACTCTCACTGGGGTACAGGTCCCACACACAATGACTCTCACTGGGGTACGGGTACCACCCACACTGACTCACACTGGGGTACAGGTCGCACACACACTGACTCTCACAGGGTAATGGGTCCACACACACTGACTCTCACTGGCGTACGGGTCACACAAACACACTAAATCTCACTGGGGTACGGGTCCAACACACAATGACTCTCACTGGGGTACGGGTCCCACACACACTGACTCTCAATGGGGTAAGGGTCCCACACACACTGACGCTCCCTGGGGTATGGGTCACACACGCACTAACTCTCACTGGTATATGGGTCCCACACACACTTAATCTCACTGTGGTACGGGTCCCACACGCACTGACTCTCACTGGGGTACGGGTCCAACACGCATTGACTCTTACTGAGGTACAGCACCCAAACACAATGACTCTCACAGGGGTACGGGTCCCACACACACTGACTCTCACTGGGGAATGGGTCCCACACACACTGATTCTCACTGGGGTACAAACCCACACACACTGACTCTCACTGGGGTGCGGGTATCACACACACAGACTCTCACTGGGGTACGTGTCCCACACATACTGACTCTCACTGGGGAATGGGTCCCACACACACTAATTCTCACTAGGGTACAGGGCCCACACACACTGACTCTCACTGGTGTGTGCTTCCCACACACACTGACTCTCACTGGGGTACGTGTCCCACACACACTGACACTCACTGGCGTACGGGTCACACAAACACACTAAATCTCACTGGGGTACGGGTCCCACACACAATGACTCTCACTGGGGTACGGGTCCCACACACACTGAGTCTCACTGGTGTACAAACCCACACACACAGACTCTCACTGGGGTACGAATCCCACACACACTGACTCTCACTGGGGTTTGGGTAGCACACATACATACTCTCACTGGGGTAAAGGTCCCACACACACTGACTCTCAATGGGGTATGGGTCCCAATCACACTGACTCTCACTGGGGTATGGATCCCACACACACTGACTCTCACTGGGGTACGGATCCCACACACAATGACTCTTATGGGGTAAAGTTCCCACACACAATGACTCGCACTGGGGTATGGGTCCCACACACACTGATTCTCACGGGGGTACGGGTCCCACACAAACTGACTCTCACTGGGGTACGGGTCCCACACACACTGATTCTCAATGGGGTACGGGTCCCACACACACTGACTCTCACTGGGGTACGGGTCCCACACAAACTGACTCTCACTGGGGTACAGCTCCCACACACAATGATTCTCACTGGGGTACGGGTCCCACACATACTGACTCTCACTGGGGAATGGGTCCCACACACACTGATTCTCACTAAGGTACAGGACCCACACACACTGACTCTCACAGGTGTATGCTTCCCACACACACTGACTCTCACTGGGGTACGGGTCCCACACACACTGACTCTCACTGGGGTACGGATCCCACACACAATGACTCTCACTGAGGTATGGTTCCCACACACAATGACACTCACTGGGGTACGGGACCCACACACAATGACTCTCACTGGGGAACTGCTCCCACACACACTGACTCTCACTGGGGAACTGCTCCCACACACAATGACTCTCACTGGGGTACGGGACCCACACACACTGACTCTCACTGGGGTACGGGAACAACACACACTGACTCTCACTGGGGCACAGGTCCCACACACACTGACTCTCACTGGGGTACGGGTCCCATTCACACTGACTCTCCATGAGTTATGGTTCCCACATACAATGAATCACACTGGGGTATGGGTCCCACACACAATGGCTCTCACTGGGATACGGGTCTCACACACACTGACTCTCACTGGGGTATGGGTCACAAACAAACTAACTCTCACTGGGGAATGGGACCCATTCACACTGACTCTCACTGTGGAACAGGTCCCACACACACTGACTCACTGGCGAGCGGGACACACACACAACAACTCTCACTGGGGTACGGGTCCCAAACACACTGACTCTCACTGGGGTATGGGTCACACACAAACTAACTCTCACTGGGGTATGGGTCCCACACACACTGACTCTCACTGGGGTACGGGTCCCACACACAATGACTCTCACTGGGGTACGGGTAACACACACACAGACCCTAACTGGGGTACGGGTCCCACACATACTGACTCTCACTGGGGAATGGATCCCACACACACTAATTCTCACTAGGGTACAGGGCTCACACACACTGACTCTCACTGGTGTATGCTTCCCACACACACTGACTCTCACTGGGGTACGTGTCCCACACACACTGACTCTCTCTGGCGTACGGGTCACACAAACACACTAAATCTCACTGGGGTACGGGTCCCACACACAATGACTCTCACTGGGGTACGGGTCCCACACACACTGAGTCTCACTGGTGTACAAACCCACACACACAGACTCTCACTGGGGTATGAATCCCACACACACTGACTCTCACTGGGGTTTGGGTAGCACACACACTGACTCTCACTTGGGTACGGGTACAACACGCACTGATTCTCACTGGGGTACGGGTCCCACACACACTGACTCTCACTGGGGTACAGGTCCCACACATACATACTCTCACTGGGGTAAAGGTCCCACACACACTGACTCTCAATGGGGTATGGGTCCCAATCACACTGACTCTCACTGGGGTACGGGTAACACACACACTGACTCTCACGGGGGTACGGGTCCCACACACACTGATTCTCACTGGAGTACGGGTCCCACTCACACTGACTCTCACTGGGGTACGGGTAACACACACACTGACTCTCACGCGGGTACGGGTCCCAAACTCACTGATTCTCACTGGGGTACGGGTCCCACACACACTGACTCTCATTGGGATACGGGTCCAACACACACTGACTCTCACTGGGGTCCGGGACCCACACACAATGACTCTCACTGGGGTACTGCTCCAACACAAACTGACTCTCACTGGGGTACAGGTCCCACACACAATGACTCTCACTGGGGTACGGGTACCACCCACACTGACTCACACTGGGGTACAGGTCGCACACACACTGACTCTCACAGGGTAATGGGTCCACACACACTGAGTCTCACTGGCGTACGGGTCACACAAACACACTAAATCTCACTGGGGTACGGGTCCCACACACAATGACTCTCACTGGGGTACGGGTCCCACACACACTGACTCTCACTGGGGTAAGGGTCCCACACACACTGACGCTCCCTGGGGTATGGGTCACACACGCACTAACTCTCACTGGTATATGGGTCCCACACACACTTAATCTCACTGTGGTACGGGTCCCACACGCACTGACTCTCACTGGGGTACGGGTCCAACACGCACTGACTCTTACTGAGGTACAGCACCCAAACACAATGACTCTCACAGGGGTACGGGTCCCACACACACTGACTCTCACTGGGGAATGGGTCCCACACACACTGATTCTCACTGGGGTACAAACCCACACACACTGACTCTCACTGGGGTGCGGGTATCACACACACAGACTCTCACTGGGGTACGTGTCCCACACATACTGACTCTCACTGGGGAATGGGTCCCACACACACTAATTCTCACTAGGGTACAGGGCCCACACACACTGACTCTCACTGGTGTGTGCTTCCCACACACACTGACTCTCACTGGGGTACGTGTCCCACACACACTGACTCTCACTGGCGTACGGGTCACACAAACACACTAAATCTCACTGGGGTACGGGTCCCACACACAATGACTCTCACTGGGGTACGGGTCCCACACACACTGAGTCTCACTGGTGTACAAACCCACACACACAGACTCTCACTGGGGTACGAATCCCACACACACTGACTCTCACTGGGGTTTGGGTAGCACACATACATACTCTCACTGGGGTAAAGGTCCCACACACACTGACTCTCAATGGGCTATGGGTCCCAATCACACTGACTCTCACTGGGGTATGGATCCCACACACACTGACTCTCACTGGGGTAGGGATCCCACACACAATGACTCTTATGGGGTAAAGTTCCCACACACAATGACTCGCACTGGGGTATGGGTCCCACACACACTGATTCTCACGGGGGTACGGGTCCCACACAAACTGACTCTCACTGGGGTACGGGTCCCACACACACTGATTCTCAATGGGGTACGGGTCCCACACACACTGACTCTCACTGGGGTACGGGTCCCACACAAACTGACTCTCACTGGGGTACAGCTCCCACACACAATGACTCTCACTGGGGTACGTGTCCCACACATACTGACTCTCACTGGGGAATGGGTCCCACACACACTGATTCTCACTAAGGTACAGGACCCACACACACTGACTCTCACAGGTGTATGCTTCCCACACACACTGACTCTCACTGGGGTACGGGTCCCACACACACTGACTCTCACTGGGGTACGGATCCCACACACAATGACTCTCACTGAGGTATGGTTCCCACACACAATGACACTCACTGGGGTACGGGACCCACACACAATGACTCTCACTGGGGAACTGCTCCCACACACACTGACTCTCACTGGGGAACTGCTCCCACACACAATGACTCTCACTGGGGTACGGGACCCACACACAATGACTCTCACTGGTGTACGGCTCCCACACACACTGACTCTCACTGGTGTACGGCTACCACCCACACTGACTCACACTGGGGCACGGGTCGCACACACACTGACTCTCACAGGGTAATGGGTCCACACAAACAGACTCTCACTGGCGTACAGGTCACACAAACACACTAACTCTCACTGGGGTACGGGGCACACACACAGACTGACGCTCACCGGGGTATGGGTCACACACGCACTAACTCTCACTGGTATGTGGGTCCCACACAAACTGACTCTCACTGGGGTACGGATCCCACACACACTGACTCTCACTGGGGTACGGGTCCCACACACACTGACTCTCACTGGGGAATGGGTCCCACACACACTGACTCTCACTGGGGTACGGGAACAACACACACTGACTCTCACTGGGGTACGGGTCCCACACACACTGACTCTCACTGGGGAATGGGTCCCACACACACTGACTCTCACTGGGGTACGGGAACAACACACACTGACTCTCACTGGGGTACGGGTCCCACACACACTGACTCTCACTGGGGAATGGGTCCCACACACACTGACTCTCACTGGGGTACGGGAACAACACACACTGACTCTCACTGGGGTACGGGTCCCATTCACACTGACTCTCAATGAGGTATGGTTCCCACACACAATGAATCTCACTGTGGTACGGGTCCCACACACACTGACTCTCACTGGGGTACGGGAACCACACACACTGACTCTCACTGGGATACGGGTTCCACACACACTGACTCTCCCTGGGGAATGGGTCCCACACACACTGACTCTCACTGGGGTACGGGTCCCACACACACTGACTCTCACTGGGGTACGGGTCCCACACACAGTGACTCTCCCTGGGGTACGGGTCCCACCCACACTTCCCCACACTGGGGTACGGGTCCCACACACACTGACTCTCACTGGGGTACAGGTCCCACACACACTGACTCTCACTGGGGTACAGGTCCCACACACACTGACTCTCACTGGGGCACGAGTCCCACACACACTGACTCTCAATGAGGTATGGTTCCCTAACACAATGACTCTCACTGGGGTATGGTTCCCACACACACTGACTCTCACTGTGGTACAGGTCCCACACACACTGACTCACTGGCGAAAGGGACCCACACACACTAACTCTCACTGGGGAACAGGTCCCACGCACACTGACCATCACTGGGGTACGGGTCCCAAAAGCAATGACTCTCACTGGGGTATGGGTCACACACACACTGACTCTCACTGGGGTACGGATCCCACACACACTGACTCTCACTGGGGAATGGGTCCCACACACACTGACTCCCATTGGGGTACGGGAACCACACACACTGACTCTCACTGGGGTACGGGAACAGCACACACTGACTCTCACTGGGGTACAGGTCCCACACACACTGATTCTCACTGGGGTACAGGTCCCATTCACACTGACTCTCAATGAGTTATGGTTCCCACACACAATGAATCACACTGGGGTATGGGTCCCTCACACAATGACTCTCACTGGGATACGGGTCTCACACACACTGACTCTCACTGGGGTATGGGTCACAAACAAACTAACTCTCACTGGGGAATGGGACCCATTCACACTGACTCTCACTGTGGAACAGGTCCCACACACACTGACTCACTGGCGAGCGGGACACACACACAATAACTCTCACTGGGGTACGGGTCCCACACACACTGACTCTCACTGGGGTATGGGTCACACACAAACTAACTCTCACTGGGGTATGGGTCCCACACACACTGACTCTCACTGGGGTACGGGTCCCACACACAATGACTCTCACTGGGGTACGGGTAACACACACACAGACCCGCACTGGGGTACGGGTCCCACACATACTGACTCTCACTGGGGCATGGATCCCACACACACTGACTCTCACTGGGGTACGTGTCCCACACACACTGACTCTCACTGGGGTACGTGTCCCACACACACTGACTCTCTCTGGCGTACGGGTCACACAAACACACTAAATCTCACTGGGGTACGGGTCCCACACACAATGACTCTCACTGGGGTACGGGTCCCACACACACTGAGTCTCACTGGTGTACAAACCCACACACACAGACTCTCACTGGGGTACGAATCCCACACACACTGACTCTCACTGGGGTTTGGGTAGCACACACACTGACTCTCACTTGGGTACGGGTACAACACGCACTGATTCTCACTGGGGTACGGGTCCCACACACACTGACTCTCACTGGGGTACAGGTCCCACACATACATACTCTCACTGGGGTAAAGGTCCCACACACACTGACTCTCAATGGGGTATGGGTCCCAATCACCCTGACTCTCACTGGGGTACGGGTAACACACACACTGACTCTCACGGGGGTACGGGTCCCACACACACTGATTCTCACTGGAGTACGGGTCCCACTCACACTGACTCTCAAAGGGGTATGGGTCCCACACACACTGTCTCTCACTGGGATGTAGCACCCAAACACAATCACTCTCACAGAGGTACGGGTCCCACACACACTGACTCTCGCTGGGGACTGGGTCCCACACACACTGACTCTCAGTGGTGTACGGGTCCCACACACACTGATTCTCAATGGGGTACGGGTCCCACACACATTGACTCTCACTGGGGTACGGGTCCCACACAAACTGACTCTCACTGGGGTACAGCTCCCACTCACAATGACTCTCACTGGGGTACGGGTCCCACACATACTGACTCTCACTGGGGAATGGGTCCCACACACACTGATTCTCACTAGGGTACAGGACCCACACACACTGACTCTCACTGGTGTATGCTTCCCACGCACACTGACTCTCACTGGGGTACGGGTCCGACACACACTGACTCTCACTGGGGTACGGATCCCACACACAATGACTCTCACTGAGGTATGGTTCCCACACACAATGACACTCACAGGGGTACGGGACCCGCACACACTGACTCTCACTGGGGTACGGGACCCACACACACTGACTCTCACTGGGGAACTGCTCCCACACACAATGACTCTCACTGGGGTACGGGACCCACACACAATGACTCTCACTGGGGAACTGCTCCCACACACACTGACGCTCACCGGGGTATGGGTCACACACGCACTAAGTCTCACTGGTATATGGGTCCCACACACACTGACTCTCACTGGGGTACGGATCCCACACACACTGACTCTTACTGGGGTACGGGTCCCAAAAACAATGACTCTCACTGGGGTACGGGTCCCATTCACACTGACTCTCAATGAGGTATGGTTCCCAAACACAATGACTCTCACTGGGGTATGGGTCCCACACACAATGACTCTCACTGGGGTACGGGTGCCACATACACTGATTCTCACTGGGGGACGGGTCCCACCCACACTGACTCTCACTGGGGTACGGGTCCCACACACACTGACTCACTGGCGAAAGGGACCCACACACACTAACTCTCACTGGGGAACAGGTCCCACACACACTGACCCTCAACGGGGTACGGGAACCACACACACTGACTCTCACTGGGGTACGGGTCACACACACACTGACTCTCACTGGGGAATGGGTCCCACACACACTGATTCTCACTGGGGTACAAACCCACACACACTGACTCTCACTGGGGTGCGGGTATCACACACACAGACTCTCACTGGGGTACGGGTCCCACACATACTGACTCTCACTGGGGAATGGGTCCCACACACACTAATTCTCACTAGGGTACAGGGCCCACACACACTGACTCTCACTGGTGTATGCTTCCCACACACTCTGACTCTCACTGGGGTACGTGTCCCACACACACTGACTCTCACTGGCGTACGGGTCACACAAACAGACTAAATCTCACTGGGGTACGGGTCCCACACACAATGACTCTCACTGGGGTACGGGTCCCACACACACTGAGTCTCACTGGTGTACAAACCCACACACACAGACTCTCACTGGGGTACGAATCCCACACACACTGACTCTCATTGGGGTTTGGGTAGCACACATACATACTCTCACTGGGGTAAAGGTCCCACACACACTGACTCTCAATGGGGTATGGGTCCCAATCACACTGACTCTCACTGGGGTACGGATCCCACACACACTGACTCTCACTGGGGTACGGATCCCACACACAATGACTCTTATGGGGTAAAGTTCCCACACACAATGACTCGCACTGGGGTATGGGTCCCACACACACTGATTCTCACGGGGGTACGGGTCCCACACAAACTGACTCTCACTGGGGTACGGGTCCCACACACACTGATTCTAAATGGGGTACGGGTCCCACACACACTGACTCTCACTGGGGTACGGGTCCCACACAAACTGACTCTCACTGGGGTACAGCTCCCACACACAATGACTCTCACTGGGGTACGGGTCCCACACATACTGACTCTCACTGGGGAATGGGTCCCACACACACTGATTCTCACTAGGGTACAGGACCCACACACACTGACTCTCACAGGTGTATGCTTCCCACACACACTGACTCTCACTGGGGTACGGGTCCCACACACACTGACTCTCACTGGGGTACGGATCCCACACACAATGACTCTCACTGAGGTATGGTTCCCACACACAATGACACTCACTGGGGTACGGGACCCACACACAATGACTCTCACTGGGGAACTGCTCCCACACACACTGACTCTCACTGGGGAACTGCTCCCACACACAATGACTCTCACTGGGGTACGGGACCCACACACAATGACTCTCACTGGGGTACGGGTCCCACACACACTGACTCTCACAGGGTAATGGGTCCACACAAACAGACTCTCACTGGCGTACAGGTCACACAAACACACTAACTCTCACTGGGGTACGGGGCACACACACACTGACGCTCACCGGGGTATGGGTCACACACGCACTAACTCTCACTGGTATATGGGTCCCACACAAACTGACTCTCACTGGGGTACGGATCCCACACACACTGATTCTCACTGGGGTACAGCTCCCACACACACTGACTCTCACTGGGGAATGGGTCCCACACACACTGACTCTCACTGGGGTACGGGAACAACACACACTGACTCTCACTGGGGTACGGGTCCCACACACACTGACTCTCACTGGGGAATGGGTCCCACACACAATGACTCTCACTGGGGTACGGGAACAACACACACTGACTCTCATTGGGGTACGGGTCCCATACACACTGACTCTCACTGGGGAATGGGTCCCACACACACTGACTCTCACTGGGGTACGGGAACAACACACACTGACTCTCACTGGGGTACGGGTCCCATTCACACTGACTCTCAATGAGGTATGGTTCCCACACACAATGAATCTCACTGTGGTACGGGTCCCACACACATTGACTCTCACTGGGGTACGGGTCCCACCCACACTTCCCCACACTGGGGTACGGGTCGCAAACACACTGACTCTCACAGGGTTATGGGTCCCACACAGTCTGACTCTCACTGGGGTACGTGTCCCACACACACTGACACTCACTGGCGTACGGGTCACACAAACACACTAAATCTCACTGGGGTACGGGTCCCACACACAATGACTCTCACTGGGGTACGGGTCCCACACACACTGAGTCTCACTGGTGTACAAACCCACACACACAGAATCTCACTGGGGTACGAATCCCACACACACTGACTCTCACTGGGGTTTGGGCAGCACACATACATACTCTCACTGGGGTAAAGGTCCCACACACACTGACTCTCAATGGGGTATGGGTCCCAATCACACTGACTCTCACTGGGGTACGGGTCCCACACACACTGACTCTCACTGGGGTACAGGTCCCACACAAACTGACTCTCACTGGGGTACAGCTCCCACACACAATGACTCTCACTGGGGTACGGGTCCCACACATACTGACTCTCACTGGGGAATGGGTTCCACACACACTGATTCTCACTAGGGTACAGGACCCACACACACTGACTCTCACTGGTGTATGCTTCCCACACACACTGACTCTCACTGGGGTACGGGTCCCACACACACTGACTCTCACTGGCGTACGGATCCCACACACAATGACTCTCACTGAGGTATGGTTCCCACACACGACACTCACAGGGGTACGGGACCCACACACACTGACTCTCACTGGGGTACGGGACCCACACACAATGACTCTCACTGGGGAACTGCTCCCACACACACTGACTCTCACTGGGGTACAGCTCCCACACACAATGACTCTCACTGGGGATCTGCTCCCACACACAATGACTCTCACTGGGGTACGGGACCCACACACAATGACTCTCACTGGGGAACTGCTCCCACACACAATGACTCGCACTGGGGTATGGGTCCCACACACAATGACTCTCACTGGGGTACGGGTCCCACACACACTGACTCTCACTGGTGTACGGCTACCACCCACACTGACTCACACTGGGGCACGGGTCGCACACACACTGACTCTCACAGGGTAATGGGTCCACACAAACTGACTCTCACTGGCGTACAGGTCACACAAACACACTAACTCTCACTGGGGTACGGGTCCCACACACACTGACGCTCACTGGGGTATGGGTCACACACTCATTAACTCTCACTGGTATATGGGTCCCCCACACACTGACTCTCACTGTGGTACGGATCCCACACACACTGACTCTCACTGGGGTACGGATCCCACACACAATGAATCTCACTGAGGTATGGTTCCCACACACAATGACACTCACAGGGGTACGGGACCCACACACACTGACTCTCACTGGGGTACGGGACCCACACACAATGACTCTCACTGGGGAACTGCTCCCACACACACTGAGTCTCACTGGGGTACAGCTCCCACACACAATGACTCTCACTGGGGAACTGCTCCCACACACAATGACTCTCACTGGGGTACGGGACCCACACACAATGACTCTCACTGGGGAACTGCTCCCACACACAATGACTCTCACTGGGGTACGGGTCCCACACACACTGACTCTCACTGGTGTACGGCTACCACCGACACTGACTCACACTGGGGCACGGGTCGCACACACACTGACTCTCACAGGGTAATGGGTCCACACAAACTGACTCTCACTGGCGTACAGGTCACACAAACACACTAACTCTCACTGGGGTACGGGTCCCACACACACTGAGGCTCACTGGGGTATGGGTCACACACGCACTAAGTCTCACTGGTCTATGGGTCCCACACACACTGACTCTCACTGGGGTACGGGTCACACACACACTGACTCTCACTGGGGAATGGGTCCCACACACACTGACTCTCACTGGGGTACGGGAACCACACACACTGACTCTCACTGGGATACGGGTCCCACACACACTGACTCTCACTGGGGAATGGGTCGCACACACACTGACTCTCACTGGGGTACGGGTCCCACACACACTGACTCTCACTGGGGTACGGGTCCCACACACAGTGACTCTCACTGGGGTACGGGTCCCACCCACACTTCCCCACACTGGGGTACGGGTCCCACACACACTGACTCTTACTGGGGTATGGGTCCCACACACACTTACTCTCAATGAGGTATGGTTCCCAAACACAATGACTCTCACTGGGGTATGGGTCCCACACACAATGACTCTCACTGGGGTACGGGTGCTACATACACTGATACTCACTGGGGGACGGGTCCCACCCACACTGACTCACACTGGGGTACGGGTCCCACACACACTGACCCTCACAGGGTTATGGGTCCCACACACAGACTCTCACTGGGGTATGGTTCCCACACACACTGACTCTCACTGTGGTACAGGTCCCACACACACTGACTCACTGGCGAAAGGGACCCACACACACTAACTCTCACTGGGGAACAGGTCCCACGCACACTGACGCTCACTGGGGTACGGGTCCCAAAAGCAATGACTCTCACTGGGGTATGGGTCACACACACACTGACTCTCACTGGGGTACGGGTCCCACACACACTGACTCTCACTGGGGAATGGGTCCCACACACACTGACTCTCACTGGGGTACGGGAACCACACACACTGACTCTCACTGGGGTACGGGAACAACACACACTGACTCTCACTGGGGTACAGGTCCCACACACACTGACTCTCACTGGGGTACGGGTCCCATTCACACTGACTCTCAATGAGGTATGGTTCCCACACACAATGAATCTCACTGTGGTACGGGTCCCACACACATTGACTCTCACTGGGGTACGGGTCCCACCCACACTTCCCCACACTGGGGTACGGGTCGCAAACACACTGACTCTCACAGGGTTATGGGTCCCACACAGTCTGACTCTCACTGGGGTACGTGTCCCACACACACTGACACTCACTGGCGTACGGGTCACACAAACACACTAAATCTCACTGGGGTACAGGTCCCACACACAATGACTCTCACTGGGGTACGGGTCCCACACACACTGAGTCTCACTGGTGTACAAACCCACACACACAGAATCTCACTGGGGTACGAATCCCACACACACTGACTCTCACTGGGGTTTGGGCAGCACACATACATACTCTCACTGGGGTAAAGGTCCCACACACACTGACTCTCAATGGGGTATGGGTCCCAATCACACTGACTCTCACTGGGGTACGGATCCCACACACACTGACTCTCACTGGGGTACGGATCCCACACACAATGACTCTTATGGGGTAAAGTTCCCACACACAATGACTCGCACTGGGGTATGGGTCCCACACACACTGATTCTCACGGGGGTACGGGTCCCACACAAACTGACTCTCACTGGGGTACGGGTCCCACACACACTGATTCTCAATGGGGTACGGGTCCCACACACACTGACTCTCACTGGGGTACAGGTCCCACACAAACTGACTCTCACTGGGGTACAGCTCCCACACACAATGACTCTCACTGGGGTACGGGTCCCACACATACTGACTCTCACTGGGGAATGGGTTCCACACACACTGATTCTCACTAGGGTACAGGACCCACACACACTGACTCTCACTGGTGTATGCTTCCCACACACACTGACTCTCACTGGGGTACGGGTCCCACACACACTGACTCTCACTGGCGTACGGATCCCACACACAATGACTCTCACTGAGGTATGGTTCCCACACACGACACTCACAGGGGTACGGGACCCACACACACTGACTCTCACTGGGGTACGGGACCCACACACAATGACTCTCACTGGGGAACTGCTCCCACACACACTGACTCTCACTGGGGTACAGCTCCCACACACAATGACTCTCACTGGGGATCTGCTCCCACACACAATGACTCTCACTGGGGTACGGGACCCACACACAATGACTCTCACTGGGGAACTGCTCCCACACACAATGACTCGCACTGGGGTATGGGTCCCACACACAATGACTCTCACTGGGGTACGGGTCCCACACACACTGACTCTCACTGGTGTACGGCTACCACCCACACTGACTCACACTGGGGCACGGGTCGCACACACACTGACTCTCACAGGGTAATGGGTCCACACAAACTGACTCTCACTGGCGTACAGGTCACACAAACACACTAACTCTCACTGGGGTACGGGTCCCACACACACTGACGCTCACTGGGGTATGGGTCACACACTCATTAACTCTCACTGGTATATGGGTCCCCCACACACTGACTCTCACTGTGGTACGGATCCCACACACACTGACTCTCACTGGGGTACGGATCCCACACACAATGAATCTCACTGAGGTATGGTTCCCACACACAATGACACTCACAGGGGTACGGGACCCACACACACTGACTCTCACTGGGGTACGGGACCCACACACAATGACTCTCACTGGGGAACTGCTCCCACACACACTGAGTCTCACTGGGGTACAGCTCCCACACACAATGACTCTCACTGGGGAACTGCTCCCACACACAATGACTCTCACTGGGGTACGGGACCCACACACAATGACTCTCACTGGGGAACTGCTCCCACACACAATGACTCTCACTGGGGTACGGGTCCCACACACACTGACTCTCACTGGTGTACGGCTACCACCGACACTGACTCACACTGGGGCACGGGTCGCACACACACTGACTCTCACAGGGTAATGGGTCCACACAAACTGACTCTCACTGGCGTACAGGTCACACAAACACACTAACTCTCACTGGGGTACGGGTCCCACACACACTGAGGCTCACTGGGGTATGGGTCACACACGCACTAAGTCTCACTGGTCTATGGGTCCCACACACACTGACTCTCACTGGGGTACGGGTCACACACACACTGACTCTCACTGGGGAATGGGTCCCACACACACTGACTCTCACTGGGGTACGGGAACCACACACACTGACTCTCACTGGGATACGGGTCCCACACACACTGACTCTCACTGGGGAATGGGTCGCACACACACTGACTCTCACTGGGGTACGGGTCCCACACACACTGACTCTCACTGGGGTACGGGTCCCACACACAGTGACTCTCACTGGGGTACGGGTCCCACCCACACTTCCCCACACTGGGGTACGGGTCCCACACACACTGACTCTTACTGGGGTATGGGTCCCACACACACTGACACTCAATGAGGTATGGTTCCCAAACACAATGACTCTCACTGGGGTATGGGTCCCACACACAATGACTCTCACTGGGGTACGGGTGCTACATACACTGATACTCACTGGGGGACGGGTCCCACCCACACTGACTCACACTGGGGTACGGGTCCCACACACACTGACCCTCACAGGGTTATGGGTCCCACACACAGACTCTCACTGGGGTATGGTTCCCACACACACTGACTCTCACTGTGGTACAGGTCCCACACACACTGACTCACTGGCGAAAGGGACCCACACACACTAACTCTCACTGGGGAACAGGTCCCACGCACACTGACCCTCACTGGGGTACGGGTCCCAAAAGCAATGACTCTCACTGGGGTATGGGTCACACACACACTGACTCTCACTGGGGTACGGGTCCCACACACACTGACTCTCACTGGGGAATGGGTCCCACACACACTGACTCTCACTGGGGTACGGGAACCACACACACTGACTCTCACTGGGGTACGGGAACAACACACACTGACTCTCACTGGGGTACAGGTCCCACACACACTGACTCTCACTGGGGTACGGGTCCCATTCACACTGACTCTCAATGAGTTATGGTTCCCACATACAATGAATCACACTGGGGTATGGGTCCCACACACAATGACTCTCACTGGGATACGGGTCTCACACACACTGACTCTCACTGGGGTATGGGTCACAAACAAACTAACTCTCACTGGGGAATGGGACCCATTCACACTGACTCTCACTGTGGAACAGGTCCCACACACACTGACTCACTGGCGAGCGGGACACACACACAATAACTCTCACTGGGGTACGGGTCCCACACACACTGACTCTCACTGGGGTATGGGTCACACACAAACTAACTCTCACTGGGGTATGGGTCCCACACACACTGACTCTCACTGGGGTACGGGTCCCACACACAATGACTCTCACTGGGGTACGGGTAACACACACACAGACCCTAACTGGGGTACGGGTCCCACACATACTGACTCTCACTGGGGAATGGATTCCACACACACTAATTCTCACTAGGGTACAGGGCTCACACACACTGACTCTCACTGGTGTATGCTTCCCACACACACTGACTCTCACTGGGGTACGTGTCCCACACACACTGACTCTCTCTGGCGTACGGGTCACACAAACACACCAAATCTCACTGGGGTACGGGTCCCACACACACTGACTCTCACTGGGGTACGGGTCCCACACACACTGAGTCTCACTGGTGTACAAACCCACACACACAGACTCTCACTGGGGTACGAATCCCACACACACTGACTCTCACTGGGGTTTGGGTAGCACACACACTGACTCTCACTTGGGTACGGGTACAACACGCACTGATTCTCACTGGGGTACGGGTCCCACACACACTGACTCTCACTGAGGTACAGGTCCCACACATACATACTCTCACTGGGGTAAAGGTCCCACACACACTGACTCTCAATGGGGTATGGGTCCCAATCACACTGACTCTCACTGGGGTACGGGTAACACACACACTGACTCTCACGGGGGTATGGGTCCCACACACACTGATTCTCACTGGGGTACGGGTCCCACACACACTGACACTCATTGGGATACGGGTCCAACACACACTGACTCTCACTGGGGTCCGGGACCCACACACAATGACTCTCACTGGGGTAAGGGTCCCACACACACTGACGCTCCCTGGGGTATGGGTCACACACGCACTAACTCTCACTGGTATATGGGTCCCACACACACTTAATCTCACTGTGGTACGGGTCCCACACGCACTGACTCTCACTGGGGTACGGGTCCAACACGCACTGACTCTTACTGAGGTACAGCACCCAAACACAATGACTCTCACAGGGGTACGGGTCCCACACACACTGACTCTCACTGGGGAATGGGTCCCACACACACTGATTCTCACTGGGGTACAAACCCACACACACTGACTTTCACTGGGGTGCGGGTATCACACACACAGACTCTCACTGGGGTACGGGTCCCACACATACTGACTCTCACTGGGGAATGGGTCCCACACACACTAATTCTCACTAGGGTACAGGGCCCACACACACTGACTCTCACTGGTGTATGCTTCCCACACACACTGACTCTCACTGGGGTACGTGTCCCACACACACTGACTCTCACTGGCGTACGGGTCACACAAACACACTAAATCTCACTGGGGTACGGGTCCCACACACAATGACTCTCACTGGGGTACGGGTCCCACACACACTGAGTCTCACTGGTGTACAAACCCACACACACAGACTCTCACTGGGGTACGAATCCCACACACACTGACTCTCACTGGGGAACTGCTCCCACACACAATGACTCTCACTGGGGTACGGGACCCACACACAATGACTCTCACTGGGGAACTGCTCCCACACACACTGACGCTCACTGGGGTATGGGTTACACACGCACTAAGTCTCACTGGTATATGGGTCCCACACACACTGACTCTCACTGGGGTACGGATCCCACACACACTGACTCTTACTGGGGTACGGGTCCCAAAAACAATGACTCTCACTGGGGTACGGGTCCCATTCACACTGACTCTCAATGAGGTATGGTTCCCAAACACAATGACTCTCACTGGGGTATGGGTCCCACACACAATGACTCTCACTGGGGTACGGGTGCCACATACACTGATTCTCACTGGGGGACGGGTCCCACCCACACTGACTCACACTGGGGTACGGGTCCCACACACACTGACTCTCACTGGGGTACGGGTCCCACACACACTGACTCACTGGCGAAAGGGACCCACACACACTAACTCTCACTGGGGAACAGGTCCCACACACACTGACCCTCAACGGGGTACGGGAACCACACACACTGACTCTCACTGGGGTACGGGTCACACACACACTGACTCTCACTGGGGAATGGGTCCCACACACACTGACTCTCACTGGGGTACGGGAACCACATACACTGACTCTCACTGGGATATGGGTCCCACACACACTGACTCTCACTGGGGAATGGGTCCCACACACACTGACTCTCACTGGGGTAAGGGTCCCACACACACTGACTCTCACTGGGGTACGGGTCCCACACACAGTGACTCTCACTGGGGTACGGGTCCCACCCACACTTCCCCACACTGGGGTACGGGTCCCACACACACTGACTCTCACTGGGGAATGGGTCCCACACACACTGATTCTCACTGGGGTACAAACCCACACACACTGACTCTCACTGGGGTGCGGGTATCACACACACAGACTCTCACTGGGGTACGGGTCCCACACATACTGACTCTCACTGGGGAATGGGTCCCACACACACTAATTCTCACTAGGGTACAGGGCCCACACACACTGACTCTCACTGGTGTATGCTTCCCACACACTCTGACTCTCACTGGGGTACGTGTCCCACACACACTGACTCTCACTGGCGTACGGGTCACACAAACACACTAAATCTCACTGGGGTACGGGTCCCACACACAATGACTCTCACTGGGGTACGGGTCCCACACACACTGACTCTCACTGGTGTACAAACCCACACACACTGACTCTCACTGGGGTACGGGTCCCACACACACTGACTCTCACTGGGGAATGGGTCCCACACACACTGACTCTCACTGGGGTACGGGAACAACACACACTGACTCTCACTGGGGTACGTGTCCCATTCACACTGACTCTCAATGAGGTATGGTTCCCACACACAATGAATCTCACTGTGGTACGGGTCCCACACACATTGACTCTCACTGGGGTACGGGTCCCACCCACACTTCCCCACACTGGGGTACGGGTCGCAAACACACTGACTCTCACAGGGTTATGGGTCCCACACAGTCTGACTCTCACTGGGGTACGTGTCCCACACACACTGACACTCACTGGCGTACGGGTCACACAAACACACTAAATCTCACTGGGGTACGGGTCCCACACACAATGACTCTCACTGGGGTACGGGTCCCACACACACTGAGTCTCACTGGTGTACAAACCCACACACACAGAATCTCACTGGGGTACGAATCCCACACACACTGACTCTCACTGGGGTTTGGGCAGCACACATACATACTCTCACTGGGGTAAAGATCCCACACACACTGACTCTCAATGGGGTATGGGTCCCAATCACACTGACTCTCACTGGGGTACGGATCCCACACACACTAACTCTCAATGGGGTACGGATCCCACACACAATGACTCTTATGGGGTAAAGTTCCCACACACAATGACTCGCACTGGGGTATGGGTCCCACACACACTGATTCTCACGGGGGTACGGGTCCCACACAAACTGACTCTCACTGGGGTACGGGTCCCACACACACTGATTCTCAATGGGGTACGGGTCCCACACACACTGACTCTCACTGGGGTACAGGTCCCACACAAACTGACTCTCACTGGGGTACAGCTCCCACACACAATGACTCTCACTGGGGTACGGGTCCCACACATACTGACTCTCACTGGGGAATGGGTCCCACACACACTGATTCTCACTAGGGTACAGGACCCACACACACTGACTCTCACTGGTGTATGCTTCCCACACACACTGACTCTCACTGGGGTACGGGTCCCACACACACTGACTCTCACTGGGGTACGGATCCCACACACAATGACTCTCACTGAGGTATGGTTCCCACACACAATGACACTCACAGGGGTACGGGACCCACACACACTGACTCTCACTGGGGTACGGGACCCACACACAATGACTCTCACTGGGGAACTGCTCCCACACACAATGACTCTCACTGGGGTACAGCTCCCACACACAATGACTCTCACTGGGGATCTGCTCCCACACACAATGACTCTCACTGGGGTACGGGACCCACACACAATGACTCTCACTGGGGAACTGCTCCCACACACAATGACTCGCACTGGGGTATGGGTCCCACACACAATGACTCTCACTGGGGTACGGGTCCCACACACACTGACTCTCACTGGTGTACGGCTACCACCCACACTGACTCACACTGGGGCACGGGTCGCACACACACTGACTCTCACAGGGTAATGGGTCCACACAAACTGACTCTCACTGGCGTACATGTCACACAAACACACTAACTCTCACTGGGGTACGGGTCCCACACACACTGACGCTCACTGGGGTATGGGTCACACACTCATTAACTCTCACTGGTATATGGGTCCCCCACACACTGACTCTCACTGTGGTACGGATCCCACACACACTGACTCACACTGGGGTACGGATCCCACACACAATGAATCTCACTGAGGTATGGTTCCCACACACAATGACACTCACAGGGGTACGGGACCCACACACACTGACTCTCACTGGGGTACGGGACCCACACACAATGACTCTCACTGGGGAACTGCTCCCACACACACTGAGTCTCACTGGGGTACAGCTCCCACACACAATGACTCTCACTGGGGAACTGCTCCCACACACAATGACTCTCACTGGGGTACGGGACCCACACACAATGACTCTCACTGGGGAACTGCTCCCACACACAATGACTCTCACTGGGGTACGGGTCCCACACACACTGACTCTCACTGGTGTACGGCTACCACCGACACTGACTCACACTGGGGCACGGGTCGCACACACACTGACTCTCACAGGGTAATGGGTCCACACAAACTGACTCTCACTGGCGTACAGGTCACACAAACACACTAACTCTCACTGGGGTACGGGTCCCACACACACTGAGGCTCACTGGGGTATGGGTCACACACGCACTAAGTCTCACTGGTCTATGGGTCCCACACACACTGACTCTCACTGGGGTACGGGTCACACACACACTGACTCTCACTGGGGAATGGGTCCCACACACACTGACTCTCACTGGGGTACGGGAACCACACACACTGACTCTCACTGGGATACGGGTCCCACACACACTGACTCTCACTGGGGAATGGGTCGCACACACACTGACTCTCACTGGGGTACGGGTCCCACACACACTGACTCTCACTGGGGTACGGGTCCCACACACAGTGACTCTCACTGGGGTACGGGTCCCACCCACACTTCCCCACACTGGGGTACGGGTCCCACACACACTGACTCTTACTGGGGTATGGGTCCCACACACACTGACTCTCAATGAGGTATGGTTCCCAAACACAATGACTCTCACTGGGGTATGGGTCCCACACACAATGACTCTCACTGGGGTACGGGTGCTACATACACTGATACTCACTGGGGGACGGGTCCCACCCACACTGACTCACACTGGGGTACGGGTCCCACACACACTGACTCTCACAGGGTTATGGGTCCCACACACAGACTCTCACTGGGGTATGGTTCCCACACACACTGACTCTCACTGTGGTACAGGTCCCACACACACTGACTCACTGGCGAAAGGGACCCACACACACTAACTCTCACTGGGGAACAGGTCCCACGCACACTGACCCTCACTGGGGTACGGGTCCCAAAAGCAATGACTCTCACTGGGGTATGGGTCACACACACACTGACTCTCACTGGGGTACGGGTCCCACACACACTGACTCTCACTGGGGAATGGGTCCCACACACACTGACTCTCACTGGGGTACGGGAACCACACACACTGACTCTCACTGGGGTACGGGAACAACACACACTGACTCTCACTGGGGTACAGGTCCCACACACACTGACTCTCACTGGGGTACGGGTCCCATTCACACTGACTCTCAATGAGTTATGGTTCCCACATACAATGAATCACACTGGGGTATGGGTCCCACACACAATGACTCTCACTGGGATACAGGTCTCACACACACTGACTCTCACTGGGGTATGGGTCACAAACAAACTAACTCTCACTGGGGAATGGGACCCATTCACACTGACTCTCACTGTGGAACAGGTCCCACACACACTGACTCACTGGCGAGCGGGACACACACACAATAACTCTCACTGGGGTACGGGTCCCACACACACTGACTCTCACTGGGGTATGGGTCACACACAAACTAACTCTCACTGGGGTATGGGTCCCACACACACTGACTCTCACTGGGGTACGGGTCCCACACACAATGACTCTCACTGGGGTACGGGTAACACACACACAGACCCTAACTGGGGTACGGGTCCCACACATACTGACTCTCACTGGGGAATGGATTCCACACACACTAATTCTCACTAGGGTACAGGGCTCACACACACTGACTCTCACTGGTGTATGCTTCCCACACACACTGACTCTCACTGGGGTACGTGTCCCACACACACTGACTCTCTCTGGCGTACGGGTCACACAAACACACCAAATCTCACGGGGGTACGGGTCCCACACACACTGACTCTCACTGGGGTACGGGTCCCACACACACTGAGTCTCACTGGTGTACAAACCCACACACACAGACTCTCACTGGGGTACGAATCCCACACACACTGACTCTCACTGGGGTTTGGGTAGCACACACACTGACTCTCACTTGGGTACGGGTACAACACGCACTGATTCTCACTGGGGTACGGGTCCCACACACACTGACTCTCACTGGGGTACAGGTCCCACACATACATACTCTCACTGGGGTAAAGGTCCCACACACACTGACTCTCAATGGGGTATGGGCCCCAATCACACTGACTCTCACTGGGGTACGGGTAACACACACACTGACTCTCACGGGGGTACGGGTCCCACACACACTGATTCTCACTGGAGTACGGGTCCCACTCACACTGACTCTCACTGGGGTACGGGTAACACACACACTGACTCTCACGCGGGTACGGGTCCCAAACTCGCTGATTCTCACTGGGGTACGGGTCCCACACACACTGACTCTCATTGGGATACGGGTCCAACACACACTGACTCTCACTGGGGTCCGGGACCCACACACAATGACTCTCACTGGGGTAAGGGTCCCACACACACTGACGCTCCCTGGGGTATGGGTCACACACGCACTAACTCTCACTGGGGAATGGGTCCCACACACACTTAATCTCACTGTGGTACGGGTCCCACACGCACTGACTCTCACTGGGGTACGGGTCCAACACGCACTGACTCTTACTGAGGTACAGCACCCAAACACAATGACTCTCACAGGGGTACGGGTCCCACACACACTGACTCTCACTGGGGAATGGGTCCCACACACACTGATTCTCACTGGGGTACAAACCCACACACACTGACTCTCACTGGGGTGCGGGTATCACACACACAGACTCTCACTGGGGTACGGGTCCCACACATACTGACTCTCACTGGGGAATGTGTCCCACACACACTAATTCTCACTAGGGTACAGGGCCCACACACACTGACTCTCACTGGTGTATGCTTCCCACACACACTGACTCTCACTGGGGTACGTGTCCCACACACACTGACTCTCACTGGCGTACGGGTCACACAAACACACTAAATCTCACTGGGGTACGGGTCCCACACACAATGACTCTCACTGGGGTACGGGTCCCACACACACTGAGTCTCACTGGTGTACAAACCCACACACACAGACTCTCACTGGGGTACGAATCCCACACACACTGACTCTCACTGGGGTTTGGGTAGCACACATACATACTCTCACTGGGGTAAAGGTCCCACACACACTGACTCTCAATGGGGTATGGGTCCCAATCACACTGACTCTCACTGGGGTACGGATCCCACACACACTGACTCTCACTGGGGTACGGATCCCACACACAATGACTCTTATGGGGTAAAGTTCCCACACACAATGACTCGCACTGGGGTATGGGTCCCACACACACTGACTCTCACTGGGGTACGGGTCCCACACACACTGACTCACTGGCGAAAGGGACCCACACACACTAACTCAAACTGGGGAACAGGTCCCACACACACTGACCCTCAATGGGGTACGGGAACCACACACACTGACTCTCACTGGGGTACGGGTCACACACACACTGACTCTCACTGGGGAATGGGTCCCACACACACTGACTCTCACTGGGGTACGGGAACCACACACACTGACTCTCACTGGGAAACGGGTCCCACACACACTGACTCTCACTGGGGAATGGGTCGCACACACACTGACTCTCACTGGGGTACGGGTCCCACACACAAAGACTCTCACTGGGGTACGGGTCCCACACACAGTGACTCTCACTGGGGTATGGGTCCCACCCACACTTCCCCACACTGGGGTACGGGTCCCAGACACACTGACTCTTACTGGGGTATGGGTCCCACACACACTGACTCTCACTGTGGAACATGTCCCACACACACTGACACACTGGCGAACGGGACCCACACACAATAACTCTCACTGGGGTACCGGTCCCACACACACTTACTCTCACTGGGGTACAAGTCCCACACACACTGACTATCACTGGGGCACGAGTCCCACACACACTGACTCTCAATGAGGTATGGTTCCCAAACACAATGACTCTCACTGGGGTATGGGTCCCACACACAATGACTCTCACTGGGGTACGGGTGCCACATACACTGATACTCACTGGGGGACGGGTCCCACCCACACTGACTCACACTGGGGTACGGGTCCCACACACACTGACTCTCACAGGGTTATGGGTCCCACACACAGACTCTCACTGGGGTATGGGTCCCACACACACTGACTCTCACTGTGGTACAGGTCCCACACACACTGACTCACTGGCGAAAGGGACCCACATACACTAACTCTCACTGGGGAACAGGTCCCACGCACACTGACCCTCACTGGGGTACGGGTCCCAAAAGCAATGATTCTCACTGGGGTATGGGTCACACACACACTGACTCTCACTGGGGTACGGGTCCCACACACACTGACTCTCACTGGGGAATGGGTCCCACACACACTGACTCACACTGGGGTACAGGTCGCACACACACTGACTCTCACAGGGTAATGGGTCCACACACACTGACTCTCACTGGCGTACGGGTCACACAAACACACTAACTCTCACTTGGGTACGGGTCCCACACACAATGACTCTCACAGGGTTATGGGTCCCACACACAGACTCTCACTGGGGTATGGGTCCCACACACACTGACTCTCACTGTGGTACAGGTCCCACACACACTGACTCACTGGCGAAAGGGACCCACATACACTAACTCTCACTGGGGAACAGGTCCCACGCACACTGACCCTCACTGGGGTACGGGTCCCAAAAGCAATGACTCTCACTGGGGTATGGGTCACACACACACTGACTCTCACTGGGGTACGGGTCCCACACACACTGACTCTCACTGGGGAATGGGTCCCACACACACTGACTATCACTGGGGTACGGGAACCACACACACTGACTCTCACTGGGGTACGGGTCCCATTCACACTGACTCTCAATGAGTTATGGTTCCCACATACAATGAATCGCACTGGGGTATGGGTCCCACACACAATGACTCTCACTGGGATACGGGTCTCACACACACTGACTCTCACTGGGGTATGGGTCACAAACAAACTAACTCTCACTGGGGAATGGGACCCATTCACACTGACTCTCACTGTGGAACAGGTCCCACACACACTGACTCACTGGCGAGCGGGACACACACACAATAACTCTCACTGGGGTACGGGTCCCAAACACACTGACTCTCACTGGGGTATGGGTCACGCACAAACTAACTCTCACTGGGGTATGGGTCCCACACACACTGACTCTCACTGGGGTACGGGTCCCACACACAATGACTCTCACTGGGGTACGGGTAACACACACACAGACCCTAACTGGGGTACGGGTCCCACACATACTGACTCTCACTGGGGAATGGATCCCACACACACTAATTCTCACTAGGGTACAGGGCTCACACACACTGACTCTCACTGGTGTATGCTTCCCACACACACTGACTCTCACTGGGGTACGTGTCCCACACACACTGACTCTCTCTGGCGTACGGGTCACAGAAACACACTAAATCTCACTGGGGTACGGGTCCCACACACACTGACTCTCACTGGGGTACGGGTCCCACACACACTGAGTCTCACTGGTGTACAAACCCACACACACAGACTCTCACTGGGGTATGAATCCCACACACACTGACTCTCACTGGGGTTTGGGTAGCACACACACTGACTCTCACTTGGGTACGGGTACAACACGCACTGATTCTCACTGGGGTACGGGTCCCACACACACTGACTCTCACTGGGGTACAGGTCCCACACATACATACTCTCACTGGGGTAAAGGTCCCACACACACTGACTCTCAATGGGGTATGGGTCCCAATCACACTGACTCTCACTGGGGTACGGGTAACACACACACTGACTCTCACGGGGGTACGGGTCCCACACACACTGATTCTCACTGGAGTACGGGTCCCACTCACACTGACTCTCACTGGGGTACGGGTAACACACACACTGACTCTCACGCGGGTACGGGTCCCAAACTCACTGATTCTCACTGGGGTACGGGTCCCACACACACTGACTCTCACTGGGGTCCGGGACCCACACACAATGACTCTCACTGGGGTACTGCTCCAACACAAACTGACTCTCACTGGGGTACAGGTCCCACACACAATGACTCTCACTGGGGTACGGGTACCACCCACACTGACTCACACTGGGGTACAGGTCGCACACACACTGACTCTCACAGGGTAATGGGTCCACACACACTGACTCTCGCTGGCGTACGGCTCACACAAACACACTAAATCTCACTGGGGTACGGGTCCCACACACAATGACTCTCACTGGGGTACGGGTCCCACACACACTGACTCTCACTGGGGTAAGGGTCCCACACACACTGACGCTCCCTGGGGTATGGGTCACACACGCACTAACTCTCACTGGTATATGGGTCCCACACACACTTAATCTCACTGTGGTACGGGTCCCACACGCACTGACTCTCACTGGGGTACGGGTCCAACACGCACTGACTCTTACTGAGGTACAGCACCCAAACACAATGACTCTCACAGGGGTACGGGTCCCACACACACTGACTCTCACTGGGGAATGGGTCCCACACACACTGATTCTCACTGGGGTACAAACCCACACACACTGACTCTCACTGGGGTGCGGGTATCACACACACAGACTCTCACTGGGGTACGGGTCCCACACATACTGACTCTCACTGGGGAATGGGTCCCACACACACTAATTCTCACTAGGCTACAGGGCCCACACACACTGACTCTCACTGGTGTATGCTTCCCACACACACTGACTCTCACTGGGGTACGTGTCCCACACACACTGACTCTCACTGGCGTACGGGTCACACAAACACACAAAATCTCACCGGGGTACGGGTCCCACACACAATGACTCTCACTGGGGTACGGGTCCCACACACACTGAGTCTCACTGGTGTACAAACCCACACACACAGACTCTCACTGGGGTACGAATCCCACACACACTGACTCTCACTGGGGTACGTGTCCCACACACACTGACTCTCACTGGCGTACGGGTCACACAAACACACTAAATCTCACTGGGGTACGGGTCCCACACACAATGACTCTCACTGGGGTACGGGTCCCACACACACTGACTCTCACTGGGGTTTGGGTAGCACACATACATACTCTCACTGGGGTAAAGGTCCCACACACACTGACTCTCAATGGGGTATGGGTCCCAATCACACTGACTCTCACTGGGGTACGGATCCCACACACACTGACTCTCACTGGGGTACGGATCCCACACACAATGACTCTTATGGGGTAAAGTTCCCACACACAATGACTCGCACTGGGGTATGGGTCCCACACACACTGACTCTCACTGGGGTACGGGTCCCACACACACTGACTCACTGGCGAAAGGGACCCACACACACTAACTCAAACTGGGGAACAGGTCCCACACACACTGACCCTCAATGGGGTACGGGAACCACACACACTGACTCTCACTGGGGTACGGGTCACACACACACTGACTCTCACTGGGGAATGGGTCCCACACACACTGACTCTCACTGGGGTACGGGAACCACACACACTGACTCTCACTGGGAAACGGGTCCCACACACACTGACTCTCACTGGGGAATGGGTCGCACACACACTGACTCTCACTGGGGTACGGGTCCCACACACAAAGACTCTCACTGGGGTACGGGTCCCACACACACTTCCCCACACTGGGGTACGGGTCCCAGACACACTGACTCTTACTGGGGTATGGGTCCCACACACACTGACTCTCACTGTGGAACAGGTCCCACACACACTGACACACTGGCGAACGGGACCCACACACAATAACTCTCACTGGGGTACCGGTCCCACACACACTTACTCTCACTGGGGTACAAGTCCCACACACACTGACTATCACTGGGGCACGGGTCCCACACACACTGACTCTCAATGAGGTATGGTTCCCAAACACAATGACTCTCACTGGGGTATGGGTCCCACACACAATGACTCTCACTGGGGTACGGGTGCCACATACACTGATACTCACTGGGGGACGGGTCCCACCCACACTGACTCACACTGGGGTACGGGTCCCACACACACTGACTCTCACAGGGTTATGGGTCCCACACACAGACTCTCACTGGGGTATGGGTCCCACACACACTGACTCTCACTGTGGTACAGGTCCCACACACACTGACTCACTGGCGAAAGGGACCCACATACACTAACTCTCACTGGGGAACAGGTCCCACGCACACTGACCCTCACTGGGGTACGGGTCCCAAAAGCAATGATTCTCACTGGGGTATGGGTCACACACACACTGACTCTCACTGGGGTACGGGTCCCACACACACTGACTCTCACTGGGGAATGGGTCCCACACACACTGACTCACACTGGGGTACAGGTCGCACACACACTGACTCTCACAGGGTAATGGGTCCACACACACTGACTCTCACTGGCGTACGGGTCACACAAACACACTAACTCTCACTTGGGTACGGGTCCCACACACAATGACTCTCAAAGGGTTATGGGTCCCACACACAGACTCTCACTGGGGTATGGGTCCCACACACACTGACTCTCACTGTGGTACAGGTCCCACACACACTGACTCACTGGCGAAAGGGACCCACATACACTAACTCTCACTGGGGAACAGGTCCCACGCACACTGACCCTCACTGGGGTACGGGTCCCAAAAGCAATGACTCTCACTGGGGTATGGGTCACACACACACTGACTCTCACTGGGGTACGGGTCCCACACACACTGACTCTCACTGGGGAATGGGTCCCACACACACTGACTATCACTGGGGTACGGGAACCACACACACTGACTCTCACTGGGGTACGGGTCCCATTCACACTGACTCTCAATGAGTTATGGTTCCCACATACAATGAATCGCACTGGGGTATGGGTCCCACACACAATGACTCTCACTGGGATACGGGTCTCACACACACTGACTCTCACTGGGGTATGGGTCACAAACAAACTAACTCTCACTGGGGAATGGGACCCATTCACACTGACTCTCACTGTGGAACAGATCCCACACACACTGACTCACTGGCGAGCGGGACACACACACAATAACTCTCACTGGGGTACGGGTCCCAAACACACTGACTCTCACTGGGGTATGGGTCACACACAAACTAACTCTCACTGGGGTATGGGTCCCACACACACTGACTCTCACTGGGGTACGGGTCCCACACACAATGACTCTCACTGGGGTACGGGTAACACACACACAGACCCTAACTGGGGTACGGGTCCCACACATACTGACTCTCACTGGGGAATGGATTCCACACACACTAATTCTCACTAGGGTACAGGGCTCACACACACTGACTCTCACTGGTGTATGCTTCCCACACACACTGACTCTCACTGGGGTACGGGTCCCACACACACTGAGTCTCACTGGTGTACAAACCCACACACACAGACTCTCACTGGGGTATGAATCCCACACACACTGACTCTCACTGGGGTTTGGGTAGCACACACACTGACTCTCACTTGGGTACGGGTACAACACGCACTGATTCTCACTGGGGTACGGGTCCCACACACACTGACTCTCACTGGGGTACAGGTCCCACACATACATACTCTCACTGGGGTAAAGGTCCCACACACACTGACTCTCAATGGGGTATGGGTCCCAATCACACTGACTCTCACTGGGGTACGGGTAACACACACACTGACTCTCACGGGGGTACGGGTCCCACACACACTGATTCTCACTGGAGTACGGGTCCCACTCACACTGACTCTCACTGGGGTACGGGTAACACACACACTGACTCTCACGCGGGTACGGGTCCCAAACTCACTGATTCTCACTGGGGTACGGGTCCCACACACACTGACTCTCATTGGGATACGGGTCCAACACACACTGACTCTCACTGGGGTCCGGGACCCACACACAATGACTCTCACTGGGGTACTGCTCCAACACAAACTGACTCTCACTGGGGTACAGGTCCCACACACAATGACTCTCACTGGGGTACGGGTACCACCCACACTGACTCACACTGGGGTACAGGTCGCACACACACTGACTCTCACAGGGTAATGGGTCCACACACACTGACTCTCGCTGGCGTACGGCTCACACAAACACACTAAATCTCACTGGGGTACGGGTCCCACACACAATGACTCTCACTGGGGTACGGGTCCCACACACACTGACTCTCACTGGGGTAAGCGTCCCACACACACTGACGCTCCCTGGGGTATGGGTCACACACGCACTAACTCTCACTGGTATATGGGTCCCACACACACTTAATCTCACTGTGGTACGGGTCCCACACGCACTGACTCTCACTGGGGTACGGGTCCAACACGCACTGACTCTTACTGAGGTACAGCACCCAAACACAATGACTCTCACAGGGGTACGGGTCCCACACACACTGACTCTCACTGGGGAATGGGTCCCACACACACTGATTCTCACTGGGGTACAAACCCACACACACTGACTCTCACTGGGGTGCGGGTATCACACACACAGACTCTCACTGGGGTACGGGTCCCACACATACTGACTCTCACTGGGGAATGGGTCCCACACACACTAATTCTCACTAGGGTACAGGGCCCACACACACTGACTCTCACTGGTGTATGCTTCCCACACACACTGACTCTCACTGGGGTACGTGTCCCACACACACTGACTCTCACTGGCGTACGGGTCACACAAACACACAAAATCTCACCGGGGTACGGGTCCCACACACAATGACTCTCACTGGGGTACGGGTCCCACACACACTGAGTCTCACTGGTGTACAAACCCACACACACAGACTCTCACTGGGGTACGAATCCCACACACACTGACTCTCACTGGGGTTTGGGTAGCACACATACATACTCTCACTGGGGTAAAGGTCCCACACACACTGACTCTCAATGGGGTATGAGTCCCAACCACACTGACTCTCACTGGGGTATGGATCCCACAAACACTGACTCTCACTGGGGTACGGATCCCACACACAATGACTCTTATGGGGTAAAGTTCCCACACACAATGACTCGCACTGGGGTATGGGTCCCACACACACTGATTCTCACGGGGGTACGGGTCCCACACAAACTGACTCTCACTGGGGTACGGGTCCCACACACACTGATTCTCAATGGGGTACGGGTCCCACACACACTGACTCTCACTGGGGTACGGGTCCCACACAAACTGACTCTCACTGGGGTACAGCTCCCACACACAATGACTCTCACTGGGGTACGGGTCCCACAGATACTGACTCTCACTGGGGAATGGGTCCCACACACACTGATTCTCACTAGGGTACAGGACCCACACACACTGACTCTCACAGGTGTATGCTTCCCACACACACTGACTCTCACTGGGGTACGGGTCCCACACACACTGACTCTCACTGGGGTACGGATCCCACACACAATGACTCTCACTGAGGTATGGTTCCCACACACAATGACACTCACTGGGGTACGGGACCCACACACAATGACTCTCACTGGGGAACTGCTCCCACACACACTGACTCTCACTGGGGAACTGCTCCCACACACAATGACTCTCACTGGGGTACGGGACCCACACACAATGACTCTCACTGGGGAACTGCTCCCACACACAATGACTCTCACTGGTATGGGTCCCACACACAATGACTCTCACTGGGGTACAGGTCCCACACACACTGACTCTCACTGGTGTACGGCTACCACCCACACTGACTCACACTGGGGCACGGGTCGCACACACACTGACTCTCACAGGGTAATGGGTCCACACAAACAGACTCTCACTGGCGTACAGGTCACACAAACACACTAACTCTCACTGGGGTACGGGTCACACACACACTGACGCTCACCGGGGTAAGGGTCACACACGCACTAACTCTCACTGGTATATGGGTCCCACACACACTGACTCTCACTGGGGTACGGATCCCACACACACTGACTCTCACTGGGGTACGGGTCCCAAAAACAATGACTCTCACTGGGGTAGGGGTCCCACACACACTGACTCTCACTGGGGTACGGGTCTCACACACACTGACTCTCACTGGGGAATGGGTCCCACACACACTGACTCTCACTGGGGTACGGGAACAACACACACTGACTCTCACTGGGGTACGGGTCCCACACACACTGACTCTCACTGGGGAATGGGTCCCACACACACTGACTCTCACTGGGGTATGGGAACAACACACACTGACTCTCACTGGGGTACGGGTCCCATTCACACTGACTCTCAATGAGGTATGGTTCCCACACACAATGAATCTCACTGTGGTACGGGTCCCACACACATTGACTCTCACTGGGGTACGGGTCCCACCCACACTTCCCCACACTGGGGTACGGGTCGCAAACACACTGACTCTCACAGGGTTATGGGTCCCACACACACTGACTCTCACTGGGGTACGGGTCCCAAACACACTGACTCTCACTGGGGTACGGAGCCCACACACAATGACTCTCACTGAGGTATGGTTCCCACACACAATGACACTCACTGGGGTACGGGAACCACACACGCTGACTCTAACTGGGGTACGGGACCCACACACAATGACTCTCACAGGGGTACTGCTCACACACAAACTGACTCTCACAAGGTAATGGGTCCACACACACTGACTCTCACTGGGGTACGTGAGCCACACGCACTGACTCTCACTGGCGTACGGGTCACACAAACACACTAACTCTCACTGGGGTACGGGTCCCACACACAATGACGCTCACTGGGGTACAGGTCCCACACGCACTGACTCTCACTGGGGTACGGGTCCAACACGCACTGACTCTTACTGGGGTACAGCACCCAAACACAATGACTCTCACAGGGGTACGGGTCCCAAACACACTGACTCTCACTGGGGAATGGGTCCCACACACACTGATTCTCACTGGGGTACAAACCCACACACACTGACTCTCACTGGGGTGCGGGTATCACACACGCTGACTCTCACAGGTGAACGGGACCCACACACACTGACTCTCACTGGAGTACAGGTCCCGCACACACTGACTCTCACTGGGGCACGGGTCCCACACACACTGACTATCACTGGGGTACGGGTCCCATTCACACTGACTCTCAATGAGGTATGGTTCCCAAACACACTGTCTCTCATTGGGGTATGGGTCCCACACACAATGAGTCTCACTGGGGTACGGGTGCCACATACACTGATTCTCACTGGGGGACGGGTCCCACCCACACTGACTCACACTGGGGTACGGGTCCCACAAACACTGACTCTCACAGGGTTATGGGTCCCACACACACACTCTCACTGGGGTATGGGTCCCACACACACTGACTCTCACTGGGGAATGGGTCCCACACACACTGATTCTCACTGGGGTACAAACCCACACACACTGACTCTCAATGGGGCACGGGTATCACACACGCTGACTCTCACTGGTGAACGGGACCCACTCACACTGACTCTCGCTGGGGCGCGGATCCCACACACACTGACTATCCATGGGGTACGGGTCCCATTCACACTGACTCTCAATGAGGTATGGTTCCGACACACAATGACTCTCACTGGGATATGGGTCCCACACACATTGACACTCACTGTGGTACAGGTCCCACACACGCTGACTCACTGGTGAACGGGACCACACACACTAACTCTCACTGGGGTACAGGTCCCACACACACTGACCCTCACTGGGGTACGGGTCGCACACATACTGACTCACTGGGGAATGGGTCCCACACACACTGATTCTCACTGGGGTACAGGACCCACACACAGTGACTCTCACTGGTGTATGCTTCCCACACACACTGACTCTCACTGGGGTACGTGTCCCACACACACTGACTCTCACTGGCGTACGGGTCACACAAACACACTAACTCTCACTGGGGTACGGGTCCCACACACAATGACTCTCACTGGGGTACGGGTAACACACACACTGACTCTCACGGGGGTACGGGTCCCACACTCACTGATTCTCACTGGGGTACGGTCCCACACACACTGACTCTCATTGGGGTACGGGTCCAACACACACTGACTCTCACTGGGGTCCGGGACCCACACACAATGACTCTCACTGGGTTACGGCTCCCACACACACTGACTCTCACTGGGGTACAGGTCCCACACACAATGAATCTCACTGGGGTATGGGTCGCACACACAGTGCCACTCACTGAGGTACGGGAACCGCACACGCTGACTCTCACTGGGGTACGGGACCCACACACAATGACTCTCACTGGGGTACTGCTCCCACACAAACTGACTCTCACTGGGGTACAGGTCCCACACACACTGACTCTCACTGGGTTACGGGTACCACCCACACTGACTCACACTGGGGTACAGGTCGCACACACACTGACTCTCACAAGGTAATGGGTCCACACACACTGACTCTCACTGGCGTACGGGTCACACAAACACACTAACTCTCACTGGGGTACGGGTCCCACACACAATGACTCTCACTGGGGTACGGGTCCCATACACACTGACTCTCACTGCGGTAAGGGTCCCACACACACTGACGCTCCCTGGGGTATGGGTCACACACGCACTAACTCTCACTGGTATATGGGTCCCACACACACTGACTCTCACTGGGGAATGGGTCCCACACACACTGATTCTCACTGGGGTACAAATCCACACACACTGAGTCTCACTGGGGTGCGGGTATCACACACGCTGACTCTCACTGGTGAACGGGACCCACACACACTGACTCTCACTGGGGTACAGGTCCCACACACACTGACTCTCACTGGGGCACGGGTCCCACACACACTGACTATCACTGGGGTACGTGTACCATTCACACTGACTCTCAATGAGGTATGGTTCCCAAACACAATGACACTCACTGGGATATGGGTCCCACACACAATGACTCTCACTGGGGTACGGTTGCCACATACACTGATTCACACTGGGGGACGGGTCCCACCCGCACTGACTCACACTGGGGTACGGGTCCCACACACACTGACTCTCACAGGGTTATGGGTCCCACACACACTGACTCTCACTGGGGAATGGGTCCCACACACACTGATTCTCACTGGGGTACAAACCCACACACACTGACTCTCACTGGGGTACGGGTATCACACACGCTGAATCTCACTGCTGAACGGGATCCACTCACACTGACTCTCACTGGGGCACGGATCCCACACACACTGATTCTCACTGGGGTACAGGACCCACACACACTGACTCTCACTGGTGTATGCTTCCCACACACACTGACTCTCACTGGGGTACCTGTCCCACACACACTGACTGTCACTGGCGTACGGGTCACACAAACACACTAACTCTCACTGGGGTACGGGTCCCACGCACAATGACTCTCACTGGGGTACGGGTAACATACACACTGACTCTCACGGGGGTACGGGTCCCACACTCACTGATTCTCACTGGGCTACGGGTCCCACACACACTGACTCTCATTGGGGTACGGGTCCGACACACACTGACTCTCACTTGGGTCCGGGACCCACACACAATGACTCTCACTGGGATACGGCTCCCACACACACTGACTCTCACTGGGGTACGGGTCCCACACACACTGACTCTCACTGGGGTACCGGTAACACCCACATTGACTCACACTGGGGTTCATGTCGCACACACACTGACTCTCACAGGGTAATGGGTCCACACACACTGACTCTCACTGGCGTACGGGTCACACAAACACACTAACTCTCACTGGGGTACGGGTCCCACACACAGTGACTCTCACTGGGGTACGGGTCCCACACACACTGACTCTCACTGGGGTAAGGATCCCACACACACTGACGCTCCCTGGGGTATGGGTCACACACGCACTAACTCTCACTGGTATATGGGTCCCACACACACTGATTCTCACTGTGGTACGGGTGCAACACGCACTGACTCTCACTGGGGTACGGGTCCAACACGCACTGACTCTTACTGGGGTACAGCACCCAAACATAATGACTCTCACAGGGGTACGGGTCCCACACACACTGATTCTCACTGGGGTACAAACCCACACACACCTACTCTCACTGGGGTGCGGGTATCACACACGCTGACTCTCACAGGTGAACGGGACCCACACGCACTGACTCTCACTGGGGTACAGGTCCCACACACAATGACTCTCACTGGGGCACGGGTCCCACACACACTGACTATCACTGGGGTACGGGTCCCATTCACACTGACTCTCAATGAGGTATGGTTCCCAAACACACTGACTCTCACTGGGGTATGGGTCCCACACACAATGACTCTCACTGGGGTACGGGTGCCACATACACTGATTCTCACTGGGGGACGGGTCCCACCCACACTGACTCACACTGGGGTACGGGTCCCACACACACTGACCCTCACTGGGGTACGGGTCCCACACATACTGACTCACAGGGGAATGGGTCCCACACACACTGATTCTCACTGGGGTACAGGACACACACACACTGACTCTCACTGGTGTATGCTTCCCACACACACTGACTCTCACTGGGGTACGTGTCCCACACACACTGACTCTCACTGGCGTACGGGTCACACAAACACACTAACTCTCAATGGGGTACAGGTCCCACGCACACTGACCCTCACTGGGGTACGGGTCCCAAAAACAATGACTCTCACTGGGGTATGGGTCACACACACACTAACTCTCACTGGGGTACGGGAACCACACACGCTGACTCTCACTGGGGTACGGGTCCCATACACACTGACTCTCACTGGGGAATGGGTCCCACACACACTGACTCTCACTGGGGTACGGGAACCACACACACTGACTCTCACTGGGGTACGGGTCCCATTCACACTGACTCTCAATGAGTTATGGTTCCCACACACACTGACTCTCACTGGGGTACGGGTCCCACACACACTTCCCCACACTGGGGCACGGGTCGCACACACACTGACTCTCACAGGGTTATGGGTCCCACACACACTGAATTTTACTGGGGGTATGGGTCCAACACACACTGACTCTCACTGTGGAACAGGTCCCACACACACTGACTCACTGGCGAACGGGACCCACACACAATAACTCTCACTGGGGTACAGGTCCCACACACTGACTCTCACTGGGATACGGGTCTCACACACACTGACTCTCACTGGGGTATGGGTCACAAACAAACTAACACTCACTGGGGAATGGGTCCCATTCACACTGACTCTCACTGTGGAACAGGTCCCACACACACTGACTCACTGGCGAGCGGGACACACACACAATAACTCACACTGGGGTACGGGTCCCACACACACTGACTCTTACTGGGGTATGGGTCACACACAAACTAACTCTCACTGGGGTATGGGTCCCACACACACTGACTCTCACTTGGGTATGGGTCCCACACACAATGACTCTCACTGGGGTACGGGTAACAAACACACAGACTCTCACGGGGGTACGGGTCCCATACGCACTGACTCTCACTGGGGTATGGATCCCACACACAATGACTCTTATGGGGTAAAGATCCCGCACACAATGACTCGCACTGGGGTATGGGTCCCACACACACTGATTCTCACTGGGGTACGGGTCCCACACAAACTGACTCTCACTGGGGTACGGGTCCCACACACACTGATTCTCAATGGGGTATGGGTCCCACACACACTGACTCTCACTGGGGTACAGCACCCAAACACAATGACTCTTACAGGGGTACAGGTCCCACATACACTGACACTCACTGGGGAATGGGTCCAACACACACCGATTCTCACTGGGGTACAAACCCACACACACTGACACTCACTGGTGTACGGGTATCAGACACGCTGACTCTCACTGGTGAACGGGACCCACTCACACTGACTCTCACTGGGGTACAGGTCGCACACACACTGACTCTCACTGGAGCACGGATCCCACACACACTGACTATCCATGGGGTACGGGTCCCAATCACACTGACTCTCAATGAGGTATGGTTCCGACACACAATGACTCTCACTGGGGTATGGGTCCCACACACACTGACACTCACTGGGGAATGGGTCCCACACATACTGACTCTCACTGGGGAACAGGTCCCACACACACTGATTCTCACTGGGGTACAGGACACACACACACTGACTCTCACTGGTGTATGCTTCCCACACACACTGACTCTCACTGGGGTACGTGTCCCACACACACTGACTGTCACTGGCGTACGGGTCACACAAACACACTAACTCTCACAGGGGTACGGGTCCCACACACAATGACTCTCACTGGGGTATGGGTCCCACACACACTGAGTCTCACTGGGGTAAGTGTCCCACACATACTGACGCTCACTGGGGTATGCGTCACACACGCACTAACTCTCACTGGTATATGGGTCCCACACACACTGACTCTCACTGGGGTACGGGTCCCACACAGAATGACTCTCACTGGGGTATGGGTCCCACACACACTGACTCTCACTGGGGTACGGGACACACACACACTGATTCTCAATGGGGTACGGGTCCCACACACACTGACTCTCACTAGGGTACGGGTCCCACACAAACTGACTCTCACTGGGGTACAGCTACCACACACAATGACTCTCACTGGGGTACGTGTCCCACACACACTGAATCTCTCTGGCGTACGGGTCACACAAACACACTAAATCTCACTGGGGTACGGGTCGCACACACAATGACTCTCACTGGGGTACGGGTCCCACACACACTGACTCTCACTGGGGTACGGGTCCCACACACACTGACTGTCACTGGTGTACAAACCCACACACACAGAATCTCACTGGGGTACGAATCCCACACACAGTGACTCTCACTGGGTTTGGGTAGCACACACACTGACTCTCACTTGGGGACGGGTACCACACACACTGACTCTCACTGGGGTACGGGTCCCACACATACATGCACTCACCGGGGAAAAGGTCCCACACACACTGACTCTCAATGGGGTATGGGTCCCACACACACTGACTCTCGCTGGGGTACGGGTCCCATTCACACTGACTCTCAATGAGGTATGGTTCCCACGCACAGTAACGTTCACTGGGGTATGGGTCCCACACACAATGACTCTCACTCGGGTACGGGTCCCACACACTGACTCTCCCTTGGGTACGGATCCCACACACACTGACTCACACTGGGGTACGGGACCCACAAACAATGACTCTCACTGGGGTACGGGTAACACACACACTGACTCTCAAATGGGTACGGGTCCCACACACACTGTCTCTCACTGGGATGCAGCAACCAAACACAATGACTCTCACAGGGGTACGGGTCCCACACACACTGACTCTCACTGGGGAATGTGTCCCACACACACTGACTCTCACTGGGGTACAAACCCACACACACTGACACTCACTGGGGTACGGGTATCACTCACGCTGACTCTCACTGGTGAACAGGACCCACACACACTAACTCTCACTGGGGTACAGGTCCCACACACACTGACTCTCACTGGGGAATGGGTCCCACACACACTGACTATCACTGGGGTATGGGTCCCATTCACATTGACTCTCAATGAGGTATGGTTCCCACACACAAAGACTGTCACTGGGGTACGGGACCCACACACACTGATTCTCACTGGGGTACGGGTCTCACCCACACTGACTCTCACAGGGTTATGGGTCCCACACTGACTTTCATTGTGGTACAGGTCCCGCACACACTGACTCACTGGCGAACAGGTCCCACACACACTATCTCTCACTGGGGTACAGGTCCCACACACACTGACCCTCACTGGGGTATGGGTCCCACACACACTGACTCTCACTGGGGTATGGGTCACACACACACTAACTCACACTGGGGTGTGGGTCCCATACACACTGACTCTCACTGGGGTACGGGTTGAACACACAATGACTCTCACTGGGTTACGGGTAACACACACACTGACTCTCACGGGGGTACGGGTCGCACACGCACTGACTTTCACTGGGGTACGGATCCCACACACAATGACTCTTACTGGGATACAGTTCCCACACACAATCACTCTCACTGGGGTACGGGTCCCACACACACTGATTCTCACTGGGTTACGGGTCCCACACACACTGATTCTCATTGGGGAATGGGTCCCACATACACTGACTCTAAGTGGGGTACAAACGCACACACACTGTCTCTCACTGGGGTACGGATCCCACACACGCTGACTCTCACTGGGGTACGGGTCCCACACACACTGACTCTCACTGGGGTACGGGTCCCACACGCACTGACTCTCACTGGGGTACGGATCCCACACACAATGACTCTTACTGGGATACAGTTCCCACACACAATGACTCTCACTGGGGTACGGGTCCCACACACACTGATTCTCACTGGGGTACGGGTCCCACGCACGCTGACTCTCACTGGGGTACGGGTCCCACACACACTGATTCTCACTGGGGAATGGGTCCCACATACACTGACTCTCACTGGGATACAAACCCACACACACTGTCTCTCACTGGGGTACTGTTCCCACACACACTGACTCTCACTGGGATACGGGTACCACACACACTGACTCTCACTGGGGTATGGGTCCCACACGCACTGACTATCACTGGGGTACGGTCCCATTCACACTGACTCTCAATGAGGTATGGTTCCCACACACAAAGACTGTCACTGGGGTACGGGACCCACACACACTGATTCTCACTGGGGTACGGGTCTCACCCACACTGACTCTCACAGGTTTATGGGTCCCACACTGGCTTTCATTGTGGTACAGGTCCCGCACACACTGACTCAGTGGCGAACAGGTCCCACACACACTATCTCTCACTGGGGTACAGGTCCCACACACACTGACCCTCACTGGGGTATGGGTCCCACACACACTGACTCTCACTGGGGTATGGGTCACACACATACTAACTCACACTGGGGTGTGGGTCCCATACACACTGACTCTCACTGGGGTACGGGTTGAAAACACAATGACTCTCACTGGGTTACGGGTAACACACACACTGACTCTCACGGGGGTACGGGTCCCACACGCACTGACTCTCACTGGGGTACGGATCCCACACACAATGACTCTTACTGGGATACAGTTCCCACACACAATCACTCTCACTGGGGTACGGGTCCCACACACACTGATTCTCACTGGGGTACGGGTCCCACACACACTAATTCTCACTGGGGAATGGGTCCCACATACACTGACTCTAATTGGGGTACAAACGCACACACACTGTTTCTCAATGGGGTACGGATCCCACACACGCTGACTCTCACTGGGGTACGGGTCCCACACACACTGACTCTCACTGGGGTACGGGTCCCACACGCACTGACTCTCACTGCGGTACGGATCCCACACACAATGACTCTTACTGGGATACAGTTCCCACACACAATGACTCTCACTGGGGTACGGGTCCCACACACACTGATTCTCACTGGGGTACGGGTCCCACACACACTGACTCTCACTGGGGTACGGGTACCACACACACTGACTCTCACTGGGGTACTGGTCCCACACACACTGACTCTCACTGGGGTACGGGTCCCACACACACTGACTCTCACTAGGGTATGGGTCCCACACGCACTGACTACCACTGGGGTACGGTCCCATTCACACTGACTCTCAATGAGGTATGGTTCCCACACACAAAGACTGTCACTGGGGTACGGGACCAACACACACTGATTCTCACTGGGGTACGGGTCTCACCCACACTGATTCTCACTGGGGTACGGGTCGCACACACACTGACTCTCACAGGGTTATGGGTCCCACACACAAAGACTGTCACTGGGGTATGGGTCCCACACTCACTGACTCTCACTGTGGTACAGGTCCCACACACAGCGACTCACTCGCGAACGGGACACACACACCAACTCTCACTGGGGTACGGGCCCCACACATACGGACTCTCACTGGGGAATGGGTCCCACACACACTGATTCTCACTGGGATACAGGACCCACACACACTGACTCTTACTGGGGTATGGTTCCCACACACACTGTCTCTCACTGGGGTACGGGTCCCACACACACTGACTCTCACAGGCGTACGGGTCACACAAACAACTAACTCTCACTGGGGTACGGGTCCCACACACAATGACTCTCACCGGGGTACGGGTCACACACACTGACTCTCACTGGGGTACGGGTCCCACACACACTGACCCTCACTGGGGTATGGGTCCCACACACACTGACTCTCACTGGGGTATGGGTCACACACATACTAACTCACACTGGGGTGTGGGTCCCATACACACTGACTCTCACTGGGGTACGGGTTGAAAACACACTGACTCTCACTGGGGTACGGGTCCCACACACACTGACTCTCACTGGGGTACGGGTCTCACACACACTGACTCTCACTGGGGTATGGGTCCCACACGCACTGACTATCACTGGGGTACGGTCCCATTCACACTGACTCTCACTGTGGAACAGGTCCCACACACACTGACTCACTGGCGAGCGGGACCCACACACAATAACTCTCACTGGGGTACGGGTCCCACACACAGTGATTCTCACTGGGGTATGGGTCACACACAAACTAACTCTCACTGGGGTACGGGTCCCATACGCACTGACTCTCACTGGGGTACGGATCCCATACACAATGACTCTTATGGGGTAAAGTTCCCACACACAATGACTCGCACTGGGGTATGGCTCCCACACACACTGACTCTCACTGGGGTACGGGTCCCACACACACTGATTCTCAATGGGGTACGGGTCCCACACAAACTGACTCTCACTGGGGTACGGGTCCCACACATACTGACTCTCACTGGGGAATGGGTCCCACACACACTGATTCTCACTAGGGTACAGGACCCACACACACTGACTCTCACTGATGTATGCTTCCCACACACACTGACTCTCACTGGGGTACGGGTCCCACACGCACTGACTATCACTGGGGTACGGATCCCATACACAATGACTCTTATGGGGTAAAGTTCCCACACACAATCACTCGCACTGGGGTATGGCTCCACACACACTGATTCTCACGGGGGTACGGGTCCCACACAAACTGACTCTCACTGGGGTACGGGTCCCACACACACTGACTCTCAATGAGTTATGGTTCCCACACACACTGACTCTCACTGGGGTACGGGTCCCATTCACACTGACTCTCAATGAGTTATGGTTCCCACACACACTGACTCTCACTGGGGTACGGGTCCCACACACACTTCCCCACACTGGGGCACGGGTCGCACACACACTGACTCTCACAGGGTTATGGGTCCCACACACACTGAATTTTACTGGGGGTATGGGTCCAACACACACTGACTCTCACTGTGGAACAGGTCCCACACACACTGACTCACTGGCGAACGGGACCCACACACAATAACTCTCACTGGGGTACAGGTCCCACACACTGACTCTCACTGGGATACGGGTCTCACACACACTGACTCTCACTGGGGTATGGGTCACAAACAAACTAACACTCACTGGGGAATGGGTCCCATTCACACTGACTCTCACTGTGGAACAGGTCCCACACACACTGACTCACTGGCGAGCGGGACACACACACAATAACTCACACTGGGGTACGGGTCCCACACACACTGACTCTTACTGGGGTATGGGTCACACACAAACTAACTCTCACTGGGGTATGGGTCCCACACACACTGACTCTCACTTGGGTATGGGTCCCACACACAATGACTCTCACTGGGGTACGGGTAACAAACACACAGACTCTCACGGGGGTACGGGTCCCATACGCACTGACTCTCACTGGGGTATGGATCCCACACACAATGACTCTTATGGGGTAAAGATCCCGCACACAATGACTCGCACTGGGGTATGGGTCCCACACACACTGATTCTCACTGGGGTACGGGTCCCACACAAACTGACTCTCACTGGGGTACGGGTCCCACACACACTGATTCTCAATGGGGTATGGGTCCCACACACACTGACTTTCACTGGGGTACGGGTCCCACAAAAACTGACTCTCACTGGGGTACAGCTCCCACACACAATGACTCTCACTGGGGTACGGATTCCACACATACTGACTCTCACTGGGGAATGGGTCCCACACACACTGATTCTCACTAGGGTACAGGACCCACACACACTGACTCTCACTGGTGTATGCTTCCCACACACACTGACTCTCACTGGGGTACGGGTCCCACACACAATGACTCTCACTGGGGTACGGGTCACACACACACTGAGTCTCACTGGGGTACGGGTCCCACACACACTGACGCTCACTGGGGTATGGGTCACAGACGCACTAAATCTCACTGCTATATGGGTCCCACACACACTGACTCTCACTGTGGTACGGATCCCACACACACTGACTCTAACTGGGGTACGGGTCCCACACACAATGACTCTCACTGGGGTACGGGTAACACACACACTGACTCTCACGGGGGTACGGGTCCCACATTCACCGATTATCACTGGGGTAAGGGTCCCACACACACTGACACTCATTGGGCTACGGGTCCAACACACACTGACTCTCACTGGGGTACAGCACCCAAACACAATGACTCTTACAGGGGTACAGGTCCCACATACACTGACACTCACTGGGGAATGGGTCCAACACACACCGATTCTCACTGGGGTACAAACCCACACACACTGACACTCACTGGTGTACGGGTATCAGACACGCTGACTCTCACTGGTGAACGGGACCCACTCACACTGACTCTCACTGGGGTACAGGTCGCACACACACTGACTCTCACTGGAGCACGGATCCCACACACACTGACTATCCATGGGGTACGGGTCCCAATCACACTGACTCTCAATGAGGTATGGTTCCGACACACAATGACTCTCACTGGGGTATGGGTCCCACACACACTGACACTCACTGGGGAATGGGTCCCACACATACTGACTCTCACTGGGGAACAGGTCCCACACACACTGATTCTCACTGGGGTACAGGACACACACACACTGACTCTCACTGGTGTATGCTTCCCACACACACTGACTCTCACTGGGGTACGTGTCCCACACACACTGACTGTCACTGGCGTACGGGTCACACAAACACACTAACTCTCACAGGGGTACGGGTCCCACACACAATGACTCTCACTGGGGTACGGGTCCCACACACACTGAGTCTCACTGGGGTAAGTGTCCCACACATACTGACGCTCACTGGGGTATGCGTCACACACGCACTAATTCTCTCTGGTATATGGGTCCCACACACACTTTCTCTCACTGGGGTACGGGTCCCACACACAATGACTCTCAATGGGGCATGGGTAACACACACACTGACTCTCACGGGGGTACGGGTCCCACACACACTGATTCTCACTGGGGTACGGATCCCACACACAATGACTCTTATGGGGTAAAGTTCCCACACAGAATGACTCTCACTGGGGTATGGGTCCCACACACACTGACTCTCACTGGGGTACGGGACACACACACACTGATTCTCAATGGGGTACGGGTCCCACACACACTGACTCTCACTAGGGTACGGGTCCCACACAAACTGACTCTCACTGGGGTACAGCTACCACACACAATGACTCTCACTGGGGTACGTGTCCCACACACACTGAATCTCTCTGGCGTACGGGTCACACAAACACACTAAATCTCACTGGGGTACGGGTCGCACACACAATGACTCTCACTGGGGTACGGGTCCCACACACACTGACTCTCACTGGGGTACGGGTCCCACACACACTGACTGTCACTGGTGTACAAACCCACACACACAGAATCTCACTGGGGTACGAATCCCACACACAGTGACTCTCACTGGGTTTGGGTAGCACACACACTGACTCTCACTTGGGGACGGGTACCACACACACTGACTCTCACTGGGGTACGGGTCCCACACATACATGCACTCACCGGGGAAAAGGTCCCACACACACTGACTCTCAATGGGGTATGGGTCCCACACACACTGACTCTCGCTGGGGTACGGGTCCCATTCACACTGACTCTCAATGAGGTATGGTTCCCACGCACAGTAACGTTCACTGGGGTATGGGTCCCACACACAATGACTCTCACTCGGGTACGGGTCCCACACACTGACTCTCCCTTGGGTACGGATCCCACACACACTGACTCACACTGGGGTACGGGACCCACAAACAATGACTCTCACTGGGGTACGGGTAACACACACACTGACTCTCAAATGGGTACGGGTCCCACACACACTGTCTCTCACTGGGATGCAGCAACCAAACACAATGACTCTCACAGGGGTACGGGTCCCACACACACTGACTCTCACTGGGGAATGTGTCCCACACACACTGACTCTCACTGGGGTACAAACCCACACACACTGACACTCACTGGGGTACGGGTATCACTCACGCTGACTCTCACTGGTGAACAGGACCCACACACACTAACTCTCACTGGGGTACAGGTCCCACACACACTGACTCTCACTGGGGAATGGGTCCCACACACACTGACTATCACTGGGGTATGGGTCCCATTCACATTGACTCTCAATGAGGTATGGTTCCCACACACAAAGACTGTCACTGGGGTACGGGACCCACACACACTGATTCTCACTGGGGTACGGGTCTCACCCACACTGACTCTCACAGGGTTATGGGTCCCACACTGACTTTCATTGTGGTACAGGTCCCGTACACACTGACTCACTGGCGAACAGGTCCCACACACACTATCTCTCACTGGGGTACAGGTCCCACACACACTGACCCTCACTGGGGTATGGGTCCCACACACACTGACTCTCACTGGGGTATGGGTCACACACACACTAACTCACACTGGGGTGTGGGTCCCATACACACTGACTCTCACTGGGGTACGGGTTGAACACACAATGACTCTCACTGGGTTACGGGTAACACACACACTGACTCTCACGGGGGTACGGGTCGCACACGCACTGACTTTCACTGGGGTACGGATCCCACACACAATGACTCTTACTGGGATACAGTTCCCACAAACAATCACTCTCACTGGGGTACGGGTCCCACACACACTGATTCTCACTGGGGTACGGGTCCCACACACACTGATTCTCATTGGGGAATGGGTCCCACATACACTGACTCTAAGTGGGGTACAAACGCACACACACTGTCTCTCACTGGGGTACGGATCCCACACACGCTGACTCTCACTGGGGTACGGGTCCCACACACACTGACTCTCACTGGGGTACGGGTCCCACACGCACTGACTCTCACTGGGGTACGGATCCCACACACAATGACTCTTACTGGGATACAGTTCCCACACACAATGACTCTCACTGGGGTACGGGTCCCACACACACTGATTCTCACTGGGGTACGGGTCCCACGCACGCTGACTCTCACTGGGGTACGGGTCCCACACACACTGATTCTCACTGGGGAATGGGTCCCACATACACTGACTCTCACTGGGATACAAACCCACACACACTGTCTCTCACTGGGGTACTGTTCCCACACACACTGACTCTCACTGGGATACGGGTACCACACACACTGACTCTCACTGGGGTACGGGTCCCACACACACTGACTCTCACTGGGGTACGGGTCCCACACACACTGACTCTCACTGGGGTATGGGTCCCACACGCACTGACTATCACTGGGGTACGGTCCCATTCACACTGACTCTCAATGAGGTATGGTTCCCACACACAAAGACTGTCACTGGGGTACGGGACCCACACACACTGATTCTCACTGGGGTACGGGTCTCACCCACACTGACTCTCAAAGGTTTATGGGTCCCACACTGGCTTTCATTGTGGTACAGGTCCCGCACACACTGACTCAGTGGCGAACAGGTCCCACACACACTATCTCTCACTGGGGTACAGGTCCCACACACACTGACCCTCACTGGGGTATGGGTCCCACACACACTGACTCTCACTGGGGTATGGGTCACACACATACTAACTCACACTGGGGTGTGGGTCCCATACACACTGACTCTCACTGGGGTACGGGTTGAAAACACAATGACTCTCACTGGGTTACGGGTAACACACACACTGACTCTCACGGGGGTACGGGTCCCACACGCACTGACTCTCACTGGGGTACGGATCCCACACACAATGACTCTTACTGGGATACAGTTCCCACACACAATCACTCTCACTGGGGTACGGGTCCCACACACACTGATTCTCACTGGGGTACGGGTCCCACACACACTAATTCGCACTGGGGAATGGGTCCCACATACACTGACTCTAATTGGGGTACAAACGCACACACACTGTTTCTCAATGGGGTACGGATCCCACACACGCTGACTCTCACTGGGGTACGGGTCCCACACACACTGACTCTCACTGGGGTACGGGTCCCACACGCACTGACTCTCACTGCGGTACGGATCCCACACACAATGACTCTTACTGGGATACAGTTCCCACACACAATGACTCTCACTGGGGTACGGGTCCCACACACACTGATTCTCACTGGGGTACGGGTCCCACACACACTGACTCTCACTGGGGTACGGGTACCACACACACTGACTCTCACTGGGGTACTGGTCCCACACACACTGACTCTCACTGGGGTACGGGTCCCACACACACTGACTCTCACTAGGGTATGGGTCCCACACGCACTGACTACCACTGGGGTACGGTCCCATTCACACTGACTCTCAATGAGGTATGGTTCCCACACACAAAGACTGTCACTGGGGTACGGGACCAACACACACTGATTCTCACTGGGGTACGGGTCTCACCCACACTGATTCTCACTGGGGTACGGGTCGCACACACACTGACTCTCACAGGGTTATGGGTCCCACACACAAAGACTGTCACTGGGGTATGGGTCCCACACTCACTGACTCTCACTGTGGTACAGGTCCCACACACAGCGACTCACTCGCGAACGGGACACACACACCAACTCTCACTGGGGTACGGGCCCCACACATACGGACTCTCACTGGGGAATGGGTCCCACACACACTGATTCTCACTGGGGTACAGGACCCACACACACTGACTCTTACTGGGGTATGGTTCCCACACACACTGTCTCTCACTGGGGTACGGGTCCCACACACACTGACTCTCACAGGCGTACGGGTCACACAAACAACTAACTCTCACTGGGGTACGGGTCCCACACACAATGACTCTCACCGGGGTACGGGTCACACACACTGACTCTCACTGGGGTACGGGTCCCACACACACTGACCATCACTGGGGTATGGGTCCCACACACACTGACTCTCACTGGGGTATGGGTCACACACATACTAACTCACACTGGGGTGTGGGTCCCATACACACTGACTCTCACTGGGGTACGGGTTGAAAACACAATGACTCTCACTGGGTTACGGGTAACACACACACTGACTCTCACGGGGGTACGGGTCCCACACGCACTGACTCTCACTGGGGTACGGATCCCACACACAATGACTCTTACTGGGATACAGTTCCCACACACAATCACTCTCACTGGGGTACGGGTCCCACACACACTGATTCTCACTGGGGTACGGGTCCCACACACACTAATTCTCACTGGGGAATGGGTCCCACATACACTGACTCTAATTGGGGTACAAACGCACACACACTGTTTCTCAATGGGGTACGGATCCCACACACGCTGACTCTCACTGGGTACGGGTCCCACACACACTGACTCTCACTGGGGTACGGGTCCCACACGCACTGACTCTCACTGCGGTACGGATCCCACACACAATGACTCTTACTGGGATACAGTTCCCACACACAATGACTCTCACTGGGGTACGGGTCCCACACACACTGATTCTCACTGGGGTACGGGTCCCACACACACTGACTCTCACTGGGGTACGGGTACCACACACACTGACTCTCACTGGGGTACTGGTCCCACACACACTGACTCTCACTGGGGTACGGGTCCCACACACACTGACTCTCACTGGGGTATGGGTCCCACACGCACTGACTACCTCTGGGGTACGGTCCCATTCACACTGACTCTCAATGAGGTATGGTTCCCACACACAAAGACTGTCACTGGGGTACGGGACCAACACACACTGATTCTCACTGGGGTACGGGTCTCACCCACACTGATTCTCACTGGGGTACGGGTCGCACACACACTGACTCTCACAGGGTTATGGGTCCCACACACAAAGACTGTCACTGGGGTATGGGTCCCACACTCACTGACTCTCACTGTGGTACAGGTCCCAAACACAGCGACTCACTCGCGAACGGGACACACACACCAACTCTCACTGGGGTACGGGCCCCACACATACGGACTCTCACTGGGGAATGGGTCCCACACACACTGATTCTCACTGGGGTACAGGACCCACACACACTGACTCTTACTGGGGTATGGTTCCCACACACACTGTCTCTCACTGGGGTACGGGTCCCACACACACTGACTCTCACAGGCGTACGGGTCACACAAACAACTAACTCTCACTGGGGTACGGGTCCCACACACAATGACTCTCACCGGGGTACGGGTCACACACACACTGACTCTCACTGGGGTACGGGTCCCACACACACTGACCCTCACTGGGGTATGGGTCCCACACACACTGACTCTCACTGGGGTATGGGTCACACACATACTAACTCACACTGGGGTGTGGGTCCCATACACACTGACTCTCACTGGGGTACGGGTTGAAAACACAATGACTCTCACTGGGTTACGGGTAACACACACACTGACTCTCACGGGGGTACGGGTCCCACACGCACTGACTCTCACTGGGGTACGGATCCCACACACAATGACTCTTACTGGGATACTGTTCCCACACACAATCACTCTCACTGGGGTACGGGTCCCACACACACTGATTCTCACTGGGGTACGGGTCCCACACACACTAATTCTCACTGGGGAATGGGTCCCACATACACTGACTCTAATTGGGGTACAAACGCACACACACTGTTTCTCAATGGGGTACGGATCCCACACACGCTGACTCTCACTGGGGTACGGGTCCCACACACACTGACTCTCACTGGGGTACGGGTCCCACACGCACTGACTCTCACTGCGGTACGGATCCCACACACAATGACTCTTACTGGGATACAGTTCCCACACACAATGACTCTCACTGGGGTACGGGTCCCACACACACTGATTCTCACTGGGGTACGGGTCCCACACACACTGACTCTCACTGGGGTACGGGTACCACACACACTGACTCTCACTGGGGTACTGGTCCCACACACACTGACTCTCACTGGGGTACGGGTCCCACACACACTGACTCTCACTGGGGTATGGGTCCCACACGCACTGACTACCACTGGGGTACGGTCCCATTCACACTGACTCTCAATGAGGTATGGTTCCCACACACAAAGACTGTCACTGGGGTACGGGACCAACACACACTGATTCTCACTGGGGTACGGGTCTCACCCACACTGATTCTCACTGGGGTACGGGTCGCACACACACTGACTCTCACAGGGTTATGGGTCCCACACACAAAGACTGTCACTGGGGTATGGGTCCCACACTCACTGACTCTCACTGTGGTACAGGTCCCACACACAGCGACTCACTCGCGAACGGGACACACACACCAACTCTCACTGGGGTACGGGCCCCACACATACGGACTCTCACTGGGGAATGGGTCCCACACACACTGATTCTCACTGGGGTACAGGACCCACACACACTGACTCTTACTGGGGTATGGTTCCCACACACACTGTCTCTCACTGGGGTACGGGTCCCACACACACTGACTCTCACAGGCGTACGGGTCACACAAACAACTAACTCTCACTGGGGTACGGGTCCCACACACAATGACTCTCACCGGGGTACGGGTCACACACACACTGACTCTCACTGGGGTACGGGTCCCACACACACTGACTCCCACTGGGGTAATGGTCACACACACACTAACTCTCACTGGGGTATGGGTCCCACACACACTGACTCTCACTGGGGTACGGGTCCCACACACAATGACTCTCACTGCGGTACGGGTAACACACGCATTGACTCTCACTGGGGTACGGATCCCACACACAATGACTCTCATTGGTGTACGGATCCTACACACACTGATTCTCACTGGAGAACGGGTCCCACACACACTGAATCTCACTGGGGTTTGGGTTCCACACACACTGACTCTCACTGGGGTACAGTTCCCAAACACAATAACTCTCACCGGGGTACGGGTCCCACACACACTCACTCTCACTGGGGAATGGGTCCCACACACACTGACTCTCACTGGGGTTCGGGTACCACACACACTGACTCTCACTGGGGTACGAGTCCCACACACACTGACTCTCACTGGGGTACAGGTCGCACACACACTGACTCTCACTGGGGTATGGGTCCCAAACACACTGACTATCACTGTGGTGCAGGTCCCAGACAAATTGACTCACTGGCGAACGGGACCCACACGCACTAACTCTCACTGGGTACAGGTCCCACACACACTGACTCTCACTGAGGTACGGGTCCCACACACACTGACTCTCACTGGCGTGCGGGTCACACAAACACACTAACTCTCACTGGGGTACGGGTCCCACACACAATGACTCTCACTGGGGTACGGATCCCACACACAATGACTCTCACTGGGGTACGGGTCAGAGACACAATGAATCTCACGGAGGTACGGCTCCCACACATACTGACTCTCACTGGGGAATGGGTCCCATACACACTGATTCTCACTTGGGTCCTGGACCCACACACACTGACTCTCACTGGGGTAAGGGTCACACACACACTGACTCTCACTGGGGTACGTGTCCCACACACACTGACTTTCACTGGGGTACAGATCCCACACACAATGACTCTCACTGGGGTACGGGTCCCACCCACACTGACTCACACTGGGGTACGGGTCCCACACACACTGACTCTCACAGGATTATGGGTCCCACATACACTGATTCTCACTGGGGTATGTGTCCCACACACACTGACTCTCAATGGGGTACGGGTCTCACCCACACTGACTCACACTGGGGTACGGGTCGCACACCCACTGACTCTCGCAGGGTATGGGTCCAACACACACTGACTCTCACAGGGGTAATGGTCCCAAACACACTGACTCTCACTGGGGTACAGTTCCCACACACACTGAATCTCACTGGGGTACGAGTCCCACACACAATGAATCTCACTAAGGTATGATTTACACACACACTGACTCTCACTGCGGTACGGGTCCCACACACACTGACTCTCACTGGGGTACGGATCCCACACACAATGACTCTCACTGGGGTACGGGTCCCACACATACTGACTCTCACTGGGGAATGGGTCCCACACACACTGATTCTCACTAGGGTACAGGACCCACACACACTGACTCTCACTGGTGTATGCTTCCCACACACACTGACTCTCACTGGGGTACGTGTCCCACACACACTGACTCTCTCTGGGGTACGGGTCACACAAACACACTAACTCTCACTGGGGTACGTGTCCCACACACAATGACTCTCACTGGGGAACTGGTCCAACACACACTGACTCTCACTGGGGTATGGGTCACACACACACTGACTCTCACTGGGGTACAAACCCACAAACACTGAATCTCACTGCGGTACGGGTATCACACACGCTGACTCTCACTAGTGAACGGGACCCACACACACTGACTCTCACTGGGGTACAGGTCCCACACACACTGACTCTCACTGAGGCATGGGTGCCACACACATTGACTATCGCTGGGGTACGGGTCCCATTCACAATGACTCTCAATGAGGTATGTTTCCCACAGACAATGACTCTCACTGGGGTACGGGTCCCACACACACTGATTCTCACTGGGGTACGGGTCCCACACACACTGACTCATACTGGGGTACGGGTCGCACACACACTGACTCTCACAGGGTTATGGGTCCCACACACAAAGACTGTCACTGGGGTATGGGTCCCACACTCACTGACTCTCACTGTGGTACAGGTCCCACACACACCGACTCACTCGCGAACGGGACCCACACACACTAAGTCTCACTGGGGTACGGGAAACACACACACTGACTCTCACTGGGGAACTGGTCCAACAGACACTGACTCTCACTGGGGTATGGGTCACACACCCACTAACTCTCACTGGGGTATGGGTCCCACACACACTGACTCTCACTGGGGTATTGGTCCCATTCACACTGATTTTCAGTGAGGTATGGTTCACACACACAATGACTTTCACTGGGGTATGGGTCCCAAACACAATGACAGTCACTGGGGTACGGGTCCCACACACACTGACTCTCACTGGGGTATGGGTCCCATTCACACTGACTCTCAATGAGGTATGGTTCACACACACAATGACTTTCACTGGTTTACGAGTCCCACGCACACTGACTCTCACTGGGGTACGGGTCCCACTGACACTGACTCTCACTGGGGTACAGCTCCCACACACAATAACTCTCACTGGGGTACGGGTCCCACACATATTGACTCTCACTGGGGAATGGGTCCCACACACACTGAATCTCACTGGGGTACTGGACCCACACACACTGACTCTCACTGGGGTATGGTTACCAAACACTCTGACTCTCACCGGGGTACGGATCCCACACACACTGACTTTCACTGGGGTACAGCTCCCACACACAATGACTCTAACTGGGGTACGGGTCCCACACATACTGACTCTCACTGGGGAATGGGTCCCACACACACTGATTCTCACTGGGGTACAGCACCCACACACACTGACTCTCACTGGGGTAATGTTCCCACACACACTGACTCTCACTGGGGTACGGGTCCCACACACAATGACTCTCACTGGGGTAAGGGTCCCATACACACTGACTCTCACGGGGGTACGGATCCCACACACAATGACTCTTACTGAGGTACAGATCCCCCACACAATGACTTTCACTGGGGTACGGGTTCCACACACACTGATTCTCACTGGGGTACGGGTCCAACACACTGACTCTCACTGGGGTACGGGTCCCACACACACTGATTCTCACTGGGGAATGGGTCCCACACACACTGACTCTCACTTGGGTACAAACCCACACACACTAACTCTCACTGGGGTACGGTTCCCATACACGCTGACTCTCACTGGGGTTTGGGTCCCACACACACTGACTCTCACTGGGGTATGGGAACCACACACACTGTCACTCACTTGGGTACGGGTCCCACACTCGCTGACTCTCACTGGGGTACGGGTCCCACACACACTATCTCTCACTGGGGTACAGGTCCCACACACACTGACCCTCACTGGGGTATGGGTCCCACACACACTGACTCTCACTGGGGTATGGGTCACACACACACTAACTCACACTGGGGTGTGGGTCCCATACACACTGACTCTCACTGGGGTACGGGTTGAACACACAATGACTCTCACTGGGTTACGGGTAACACACACACTGACTCTCACGGGGGTACGGGTCGCACACGCACTGACTTTCACTGGGGTACGGATCCCACACACAATGACTCTTACTGGGATACAGTTCCCACACACAATCACTCTCACTGGGGTACGGGTCCCACACACACTGATTCTCACTGGGGTACGGGTCCCACACACACTGATTCTCATTGGGGAATGGGTCCCACATACACTGACTCTAAGTGGGGTACAAACGCACACACACTGTCTCTCACTGGGGTACGGATCCCACACACGCTGACTCTCACTGGGGTACGGGTCCCACACACACTGACTCTCACTGGGGTACGGGTCCCACACGCACTGAATCTCACTGGGGTACGGATCCCACACACAATGACTCTTACTGGGATACAGTTCCCACACACAATGACTCTCACTGGGGTACGGGTCCCACACACACTGATTCTCACTGGGGTACGGGTCCCACACACGCTGACTCTCACTGGGGTACGGGTCCCACACACACTGATTCTCACTGGGGAATGGGTCCCACATACACTGACTCTCACTGGGATACAAACCCACACACACTGTCTCTCACTGGGGTACTGTTCCCACACACACTGACTCTCACTGGGATACGGGTACCACACACACTGACTCTCACTGGGGTACGGGTCCCACACACACTGACTCTCACTGGGGTACGGGTCCCACACACACTGACTCTCACTGGGGTATGGGTCCCACACGCACTGACTATCACTGCGGTACGGTCCCATTCACACTGACTCTCAATGAGGTATGGTTCCCACACACAAAGACTGTCACTGGGGTACGGGACCCACACACACTGATTCTCACTGGGGTACGGGTCTCACCCACACTGACTCTCACAGGTTTATGGGTCCCACACTGGCTTTCATTGTGGTACAGGTCCCGCACACACTGACTCAGTGGCGAACAGGTCCCACACACACTATCTCTCACTGGGGTACAGGTCCCACACACACTGACCCTCACTGGGGTATGGGTCCCACACACACTGACTCTCACTGAGGTATGGGTCACACACATACTAACTCACACTGGGGTGTGGGTCCCATACACACTGACTCTCACTGGGGTACGGGTTGAAAACACAATGACTCTCACTGGGTTACGGGTAACACACACACTGACTCTCACGGGGGTATGGGTCCCACACGCACTGACTCTCACTGGGGTACGGATCCCACACACAATGACTCTTACTGGGATACAGTTCCCCCACACAATGACTTTCACTGGGGTACGGGTTCCACACACACTGATTCTCACTGGGGTACGGGTCCAACACACTGACACTCACTGGGGTACGGGTCCCACACACACTGATTCTCACTGGGGAATGGGTCCCACACACACTGACTCTCACTTGGGTACAAACCCACACACACTAACTCTCACTGGGGTACGGTTCCCACACACGCTGACTCTCACTGGGGTTTGGGTCCCACACACACTGACTCTCACTGGGGTATGGGAACCACACACACTGTCACTCACGTGGGTACGGGTCCCACACTCGCTGACTCTCACTGGGGTACGGGTCCCACACACACTGACTCTCACTGGGGTACGGGTCCCACACACACACTGACTCTCACTGGGGTACGGGTCCCACACACACTGACTCTCACTGGGGTACGGGTCCCACACATACTGACTCTCACTGGGGTATGGGTCCCACACACACTGATTCTCACTGGGGTACGGGTAACATTCACACTGACTCTCAATGAGGTATGGTTCCAACACACAATGACTCACTGGGGTATGGTTCCCACACACAATGACTCTCATTGTGGTACGGGTCCCACACACACTGACTCTCACTGGGGTACGGGTCCCACCCACACTGACTCACACTGGGGTACGGGTCCCACACACATTGACTCTCACAGTATTATGGGTCCTACACACACTGACTCTCACTGTGGTACAGGTCCCACACACACTGACTCCCTGGCGAACGGGACCCACACACACTAACTCCCACTGGGGTACGGGTCCCACCCACACTGACTCACACTGGGGTATGGGTCCCACACACATTGACTCTCACAGTATTATGGGTCCTACACACACTGACTCTCACTGTGGTACAGGTCCCACACACACTGACTCCCTGGCGAACGGGACCCACACACACTAACTCTCACTGGGGTACAGGTCCCACACACACTGACTCCCACTGGGGTACGGGTCCCTCACACACTGGCGCTCACTGGGGTATGGGTCACACACACACTAACTCTCACTGGGATATGGGTCACACACACACTGACTCTCACTGGGGTACGGGTCTCAACCACACTGACTCACACTGGGGTACGGATCGCACACCCACTGACTCTCGCAGGGGTATGGGTCCCACACACACTGATTCTCACTGGGGTATTGGTCCCAAACACATTGAATCCCTCGCGAATGGGACCCACACGTACTAACTCTCACTGGGGTACAGGTCCCACACACACTGAATCTCACTGGGGTACGGGACCCACACACACTGACTCTCACTGGGGTACGGGACCCACACACAATGACTCTTACTGGGGTACGACTCCCACATACACTGACTCTCACTGGGGTACAGGTCCCACACACAATGACTCTCACTGGGGTACGGGACCCACACACACTGACTCTCACTGGGGTACGCGGACCACCCACACTGACTCACACTTGGGTATGGGTCACACAAACACACTAACTCTCACTGGGGTACGGGTCCCACACACAATGACTCTCACTGGGGTACAGGTCCCACACACACTGACTCTCACTGGGGTAAGGGTCCCACACACACTGACGCTCCCTGGGGTATGGGTCACACACGCACTAACTCTCACTGGTATATGGGTCCCACACACACTGACTCTTACTGGGGTACGGATCCCACACACACTGACTCTTACTGGGGTACGGGTCCCACAGACAATGACTCTCACTGGGGTACGGGTAACACACACACTGACTCTCACTGAGGTACGGGTCCCACACGCACTGACTCTCACTGGGGTACGCGTCCAACACACATTGACATGTACTGGGGTACAGCACCCAAAAACGATGACTCTCACAGGAGTACGGGTCCCACACACACTGACGCTCACTGGGGAATGGGTCCCACACACACTGATTCTCACTGGGGTACAAAACCACACACACTGGCTCTCACTGGGGTGCGGGTATCACACACGCTGACTCTCAATGGTGAACGGGACTCACACACACTGACTCTCACTGGGGTACAGGTCCCACCCTCACTGACTCTCACTGGGGTACAGATCCCACACACACTGACTCTCACTGGGGCACGGGTCCCACACACACTGACAATCGCTGGGGTACGGGTCACATTCACACTGACTCTCAATGAGGTATGGTTTCCACACACAATGACTCTCACTGGGGTATGGGTCCCACACACAATGATTCTCACTGGGGCACGGGTCCCACACACACTGACAATCGCTGGGGTACGGGTCACATTCACACTGACTCTCAATGAGGTATGGTTTCCACACACAATGACTCTCACTGGGGTATGGGTCCCACACACAATGACTCTCACTGGGGTACGGGTGCCACAGAAACTGACTCTCACTGAGGTACAGGTCCCACACACACTGACTCTCACAAGGGTACGGGTCCCACACACACTGACACTCACTGGTTTACGGGTCCCACACACACTGACTCTCACTGGGGCACGTGTCCAACATACACTGACTCTCACTGGGGTATGGGTCCCACACGCACTGACTCTCACTGTGGTACAGGACCCACACACCTTGACTCACTGGCAAACGGGACCCACACGCACTAACACTCACTAGGGTACAGGTCCCACACACACTGAATCTCACTGGGGTACGGGTCCCACACACACTGACTCTCACTGAGGTATGATTTCCACACACACTGACTCTCACTGGGGTACGGGTCCCACACACAATGACTCTCAATGGGGTATGGATCCTACACACACTGACTCTCACTGGGGTACGGGTTCCACACACACTGACTTTCACTGGGGTACAGCTCCCACACACAATGACTCTCACTGGTGAACGGGACCCACACACACTGACTCTCACTGGGGTACAGGTCCCACACACACTGACTCTCACTGAGGTACGGGTCCCACACACACTGACTCTCACAAGGGTACGGGTCCCACACACACTGAATCTCACTGGGGTACGGGTCCCACACACACTGACTCTCACTGGGGTACGGGTCCCACACACACACTGACTCTCACTGGGGTATGGGTCCCACACACACTGACTCTCAAAGGGGTACGGGTCCCACACATACTGACTCTCACTGGGGTATGGGTCCCACACACACTGATTCTCACTGGGGTACGGGTAACATTCACACTGACTCTCAATGAGGTATGGTTCCAACACACAATGACTCACTGGGGTATGGTTCCCACACACAATGACTCTCATTGTGGTACGGGTCCCACACACACTGACTCTCACTGGGGTACGGGTCCCACCCACACTGACTCACACTGGGGTACGGGTCCCACACACATTGACTCTCACAGTATTATGGGTCCTACACACACTGACTCTCACTGTGGTACAGGTCCCACACACACTGACTCCCTGGCGAACGGGACCCACACACACTAACTCTCACTGGGGTACAGGTCCCACACACACTGACTCCCACTGGGGTACGGGTCCCTCACACACTGGCGCTCACTGGGGTATGGGTCACACACACACTAACTCTCACTGGGATATGGGTCACACACACACTGACTCTCACTGGGGTACGGGTCTCAACCACACTGACTCACACTGGGGTACGGATCGCACACCCACTGACTCTCGCAGGGGTATGGGTCCCACACACACTGATTCTCACTGGGGTATTGGTCCCAAACACATTGACTCCCTCGCGAATGGGACCCACACGTACTAACTCTCACTGGGGTACAGGTCCCACACACACTGAAGCTCACTGGGGTACGGGACCCACACACACTGACTCTCACTGGGGTACGGGACCCACACACAATGACTCTTACTGGGGTACGACTCCCACATACACTGACTCTCACTGGGGTACAGGTCCCACACACAATGACTCTCACTGGGGTACGGGACCCACACACACTGACTCTCACTGGGGTACGCGGACCACCCACACTGACTCACACTTGGGTATGGGTCACACAAACACACTAACTCTCACTGGGGTACGGGTCCCACACACAATGACTCTCACTGGGGTACAGGTCCCACACACACTGACTCTCACTGGGGTAAGGGTCCCACACACACTGACGCTCCCTGGGGTATGGGTCACACACGCACTAACTCTCACTGGTATATGGGTCCCACACACACTGACTCTCACTGGGGTACGGATCCCACACACACTGACTCTTACTGGGGTACGGGTCCCACAGACAATGACTCTCACTGGGGTACGGGTAACACACACACTGACTCTCACTGAGGTACGGGTCCCACACGCACTGACTCTCACTGGGGTACGCGTCCAACACACATTGACATGTACTGGGGTACAGCACCCAAAAACGATGACTCTCACAGGAGTACGGGTCCCACACACACTGACTCTCACTGGGGAATGGGTCCCACACACACTGATTCTCACTGGGGTACAAAACCACACACACTGGCTCTCACTTGGGTGCGGGTATCACACACGCTGACTCTCAATGGTGAACGGGACTCACACACACTGACTCTCACTGGGGTACAGGTCCCACCCTCACTGACTCTCACTGGGGTACAGATCCCACACACACTGACTCTCACTGGGGCACGGGTCCCACACACACTGACAATCGCTGGGGTACGGGTCACATTCACACTGACTCTCAATGAGGTATGGTTTCCACACACAATGACTCTCACTGGGGTATGGGTCCCACACACAATGACTCTCACTGGGGTACGGGTGCCGCAGAAACTGACTCTCACTGAGGTACAGGTCCCACACACACTGACTCTCACAAGGGTACGGGTCCCACACACACTGACACTCACTGGTTTACGGGTCCCACACACACTGACTCTCACTGGGGCACGTGTCCAACATACACTGACTCTCACTGGGGTATGGGTCCCACACGCACTGACTCTCACTGTGGTACAGGACCCACACACCTTGACTCACTGGCAAACGGGACCCACACGCACTAACACTCACTGGGGTACAGGTCCCACACACACTGAATCTCACTGGGGTACGGGTCCCACACACACTGACTCTCACTGAGGTATGATTTCCACACACACTGACTCTCACTGGGGTACGGGTCCCACATACAATGACTCTCAATGGGGTACGGATCCCACACACACTGACTCTCACTGGGGTAAGGGTTCCACATACACTGACTCTCACTGGGGTACAGGTCCCACACACACTGACTCTCACTGAGGTACGGGTCCCACACACACTGACTCTCACAAGGGTACGGGTCCCACACACACTGAATCTCACTGGGGTACAGGTCCCACACACACTGACTCTCACTGGGGTACGGGTCCCACGCACACTGACTCTCACTGGGGTACGGGTCCCACACACACTGACTCTCACTGGGGTACGGGTCCCACACACACTGACTCTCACTGGGGTACGGGTCCCACGCACACTGACTCTCACTGGGGTACGGGTCCCACACACACTGACTCTCACTGGGGTACGGGTCCCACACACACTGATTCTCACTGGGGTACAGCTCCCACACACATTGACTCTCACTGGGGTACAGCTCCCACACACACTGATTCTCACTGGGGTACTGGACCCACACACACTGACTCTCACTGGTGCATGGATCCCACACACACTGACTCTCACTGGGGTACGGGTCCCACACACACTGACTCTCACTGGGGTACAGCTCCCACACACAATGACTCTCACTGGGGTACGGGTTCCACGCATACTGACTCTCACTGGGGAATGGGTCCCAAACACACTGATTCTCATTGGGGTACAGGACCAACACACACTGACTCTCACTGGGGTACGGGTTCCACACACACTGACTCTCACTGGCGTACGGGTCACACAAACACACTAACGCTCACTGGGGTACGGGTCCCACACACACTGACTCTCACTGGGGTACGGATCCCACACACACTGACTCTCACTGGGGTACGGGTCCCACACACACTGACTCTCACTGGAGTACGGGTCCCACACACACTGACTCTCACTGGGGTATGCGTCACACACACACTGACTCTCACTGGGATACGGAACCCACACACACTGACTCTCACTGAGGTACGGGTCGCACATACAATGACTCTCACTGGGGTACAGGTCCCACACACACTGACGCTCACGGGGGTACAAACCCACACACACTGACTCTCAATGAGGTATGGTTCCCACACACAATGACTCTCACTGGGGTATGGGTCCCACACACACTGACTCTAACTGGGGTATGGGTCCCACACACACTGACTCTCACTGGGGTACGGGACACACACACACTGACTCTCAATGGGGTACGGGTCCCACCCACACTGGGGTACGGGTCGCACACACACTGACTCTCACAGGGTTATGGGTCCGACATACACTGACTCTCACTGGGGTACGATTCCCACACACACTGACTCTCACTGGGTTATGGGTCCCACACACAGTGACTCTCACTGTGGTACAGGTCCCACACACATTGAATAACTGGCGAACGGGACCCACACACACTAACTCTCACTGGGATACAGGTTCCACACACACTGAATCTCACTGGGGTACGGGTCCCACACACAGTGACTCTCACTGAGGTATGGTTCCCACACACAATGACTCTCACAGGGGTACGGGTCCCACACACAATGACTCTCACTGAGGTACGGGTCCCACACACACTTTCTATCACAAGGGTACGGGTCCGACACACACTGATTCTCACTGGCGTACGGGTCCCACACACACTGACTCTCACTGGGGTATGGGTCCCACACACAATGACTCTCACTGGGGTATGGGTCCCACACATACTGACTAACACTGGGGAATGGGTCCCACACACACTGATTCTCACTGGGGTACTGGACCCACACACACTGACTCTCACTGGGGTACAGCTCCCACACACAATGTCTCTCACTGCAGTGCGGGTTCCACACCTACTAACTCTCACTGGGGAATGGGTCCCACACACACTGACTCTCACTGGGGTAGGGGTCCCACACACACTGAATCTCACTGGCGTACAGGGCACACAAACAAACTAACTCTCACTGGGGTACAGGACCCACACACAATGACTCTCACTGGGGAACGGATCCCACACACACTGACTCTCACTGGGGTACGGGTCCCACACACAATGAATCCCACTGGGGTACGGGTAACACACACGCTGACTCTCACGGGAGTACGGGACCCACACACACTGATTCTCACTGGGGTACAGCTCCCACACACACTGACTCTCAATGGGGTATGGGTCCCACACACACTGACTCTCACTGGGGTATGGGTCGCACACACACTGACTCTCACTGGGGTATGATTCCCACACACACTGACTCTCACTGGGGTACAGGTCCCACACACACTGACTCTCACTGGGGTACGGATCCCACACACACTGACTCTCACTGGGGTACGGGTCCCACACACACTGACTCTCACTGGAGTACGGGTCCCACACACACTGACTCTCACTGGGGTATGCGTCACACACACACTGACTCTCACTGGGATACGGAACCCACACACACTGACTCTCACTGAGGTACGGGTCGCACATACAATGACTCTCACTGAGGTAAGGTTCCCACACACACTCTCACTGGGGACGGATCCCTCACACACTAACTCTCACTGGGTAACGGGTCCCACACACTGAGTCTCACTGGGGTAAAGGTCCCACGCACACTGACTCTCACTGAGGTATGGGACCCACACACACTGACTCTCACGGGGCTACAGGTCCCACACACACTGACTCTCACTGGGTTACGGGTCCCACACACACTGACTCTCACTGGGGTATGAGTCCCACACACACTGACTCTCACTGAAGTAAGAGTCCCACACACACTGACTCTCACTGGGTTACGGGTCCCACACAGAATGACTCTCACTGGGGTACGGGTCCCACACACACTAACTCTCACTGGGTTACGGGTCCCACACACTGACTCTCACTGAGGTATGGTTCCCACACAGAATGACTCTCACTGGGGTACAGGTCCCACACACACTAACTCTCACTGAGGTATGAGTCCCACACACACTGACTCTCACTGGGGTAAGGGTTCCACACACGTTGACTCTCACTCAGGTACTGGTCCCACGCACAATGGCTCTCACTGGGGTACGGATCCCACACACACTGACTCTCACTGGGGTACGGGTCACACACACACTGACTCTCACTTGGGTATTGGACCCACACACACTGACTCTCACTGGCGTACGGGTCCCATACACACTAACTCTCACTGGGGTACGGGTCCCACACACACTGACTCTCACGGGGGTACAGGTCCCACGCCCACTGACTCTCACTGGCGTACGGGTCCCATACACACTAACTCTCACTGGGGTACGGGTCCCACACACACTGACTCTCACTGGGGTATGGGTTCCACACACGTTGACTCTCACTCAGGTACTGGTCCCACGCACAATGGCTCTCACTGGGGTATGGATCCCACACACACTGACTCTTACGGAGGTATGGATCCCACACACAATGACTCTCACTGAAGTACGGGTCCCACACACACTCTCAATGGGGCACGGATCCCTCACACAATGACTCTCACTGAGGTAAGGTTCCCACACAAACTCTCACTGGGGCACGGATCCCTCACACACTAACTCTCACTGGGTTACGGGTCCCACACACTGAGTCTCACTGGGGCAAAGGTCCCACACACACTGACTCTCACTGAGGTACGGGTCCCACACCCACTGACTCTCACAAGGGTACGGGTCCCACACACACTGAATCTCACTGGGGTACGGGTCCCACACACACTGACTCTCACTGGGGTACGGGTCCCACACACACTGAATCTCACTGGGGTACAGCTCCCACACACACTGACTCTCACTGGGGTACAGCTCCCACACACACTGATTCTCACTGGGGTACTGGACCCACACACACTGACTCTCACTGGTGCTAGGATCCCACACACACTGACTCTCACTGGGGTACGGGTCCCACACACACTGACTCTCACTGGGGTACAGCTCCCACACACAATGACTCTCACTGGGGTACGGGTTCCACGCATACTGACTCTCACTGGGGAATGGGTCCCAAACACACTGATTCTCATTGGGGTACAGGACCAACACACACTGACTCTCACTGGGGTACGGGTTCCACACACACTGACTCTCACTGGCGTACGGGTCACACAAACACACTAACGCTCACTGGGGTACGGGTCCCACACACACTGACTCTCACTGGGGTACGGATCCCACACACACTGACTCTCACTGGGGTACGGGTCCCACACACACTGACTCTCACTGGAGTACGGGTCCCACACACACTGACTCTCACTGGGGTATGCGTCACACACACACTGACTCTCACTGGGATACGGAACCCACACACACTGACTCTCACTGAGGTACGGGTCGCACATACAATGACTCTCACTGAGGTAAGGTTCCCACACACACTCTCACTGGGGACGGATCCCTCACACACTAACTCTCACTGGGTAACGGGTCCCACACACTGAGTCTCACTGGGGTAAAGGTCCCACGCACACTGACTCTCACTGAGGTATGGGACCCACACACACTGACTCTCACGGGGCTACAGGTCCCACACACACTGACTCTCACTGGGTTACGGGTCCCACACACACTGACTCTCACTGGGGTATGAGTCCCACACACACTGACTCTCACTGAAGTAAGAGTCCCACACACACTGACTCTCACTGGGTTACGGGTCCCACACAGAATGACTCTCACTGGGGTACGGGTCCCACACACACTAACTCTCACTGGGTTACGGGTCCCACACACTGACTCTCACTGAGGTATGGTTCCCACACAGAATGACTCTCACTGGGGTACAGGTCCCACACACACTAACTCTCACTGAGGTATGAGTCCCACACACACTGACTCTCACTGGGGTAAGGGTTCCACACACGTTGACTCTCACTCAGGTACTGGTCCCACGCACAATGGCTCTCACTGGGGTACGGATCCCACACACACTGACTCTCACTGGGGTACGGGTCACACACACACTGACTCTCACTTGGGTATTGGACCCACACACACTGACTCTCACTGGCGTACGGGTCCCATACACACTAACTCTCACTGGGGTACGGGTCCCACACACACTGACTCTCACGGGGGTACAGGTCCCACGCCCACTGACTCTCACTGGCGTACGGGTCCCATACACACTAACTCTCACTGGGGTACGGGTCCCACACACACTGACTCTCACTGGGGTATGGGTTCCACACACGTTGACTCTCACTCAGGTACTGGTCCCACGCACAATGGCTCTCACTGGGGTATGGATCCCACACACACTGACTCTTACGGAGGTATGGATCCCACACACAATGACTCTCACTGAAGTACGGGTCCCACACACACTCTCAATGGGGCACGGATCCCTCACACAATGACTCTCACTGAGGTAAGGTTCCCACACAAACTCTCACTGGGGCACGGATCCCTCACACACTAACTCTCACTGGGTTACGGGTCCCACACACTGAGTCTCACTGGGGCAAAGGTCCCACACACACTGACTCTCACTGAGGTACGGGTCCCACACACACTGACTCTCACAAGGGTACGGGTCCCACACACACTGAATCTCACTGGGGTACGGGTCCCACACACACTGACTCTCACTGGGGTACGGGTCCCACACACACTGAATCTCACTGGGGTACAGCTCCCACACACACTGACTCTCACTGGGGTACAGCTCCCACACACACTGATTCTCACTGGGGTACTGGACCCACACACACTGACTCTCACTGGTGCTAGGATCCCACACACACTGACTCTCACTGGGGTACGGGTCCCACACACACTGACTCTCACTGGGGTACAGCTCCCACACACAATGACTCTCACTGGGGTACGGGTTCCACGCATACTGACTCTCACTGGGGAATGGGTCCCAAACACACTGATTCTCATTGGGGTACAGGACCAACACACACTGACTCTCACTGGGGTACGGGTTCCACACACACTGACTCTCACTGGCGTACGGGTCACACAAACACACTAACGCTCACTGGGGTACGGGTCCCACACACACTGACTCTCACTGGGGTACGGATCCCACACACACTGACTCTCACTGGGGTACGGGTCCCACACACACTGACTCTCACTGGAGTACGGGTCCCACACACACTGACTCTCACTGGGGTATGCGTCACACACACACTGACTCTCACTGGGATACGGAACCCACACACACTGACTCTCACTGAGGTACGGGTCGCACATACAATGACTCTCACTGAGGTAAGGTTCCCACACACACTCTCACTGGGGACGGATCCCTCACACACTAACTCTCACTGGGTAACGGGTCCCACACACTGAGTCTCACTGGGGTAAAGGTCCCACGCACACTGACTCTCACTGAGGTATGGGACCCACACACACTGACTCTCACGGGGGTACAGGTCCCACACACACTGACTCTCACTGGGTTACGGGTCCCACACACACTGACTCTCACTGAAGTATGAGTCCCACACACACTGACTCTCACTGGGGTACGGGTCCCACACACACTGACTCTCACTGGGGTATGAGTCCCACACACACTGACTCTCACTGAAGTAAGAGTCCCACACACACTGACTCTCACTGGGTTACGGGTCCCACACAGAATGACTCTCACTGGGGTACGGGTCCCACACACACTAACTCTCACTGGGTTACGGGTCCCACACACTGACTCTCACTGAGGTATGGTTCCCACACAGAATGACTCTCACTGGGGTACGGGTCCCACACACACTGACTCTCACTGGGGTATGGGTCCCACACACACTAACTCTCACTGGGGTATGGGTTCCACACACGTTGACTCTCACTCAGGTACTGGTCCCACGCACAATGGCTCTCACTGGGGTACAGATCCCACACACACTGACTCTCACTGGGGTACGGGTCACACACACACTGACTCTCACTGGGGTATTGGACCCACACACACTGACTCTCACTGGGGTACGGGACCCACACACACTGACTCTCACTGGCGAACGGGTCCCATACACACTAACTCTCACTGGGGTACGCTCCCACACACACTGACTCTCACGGGGGTACAGGTCCCACACCCACTGACTCTCACTGGCGTACGGGTCCCATACACACTAACTCTCACTGGGGTACGGGTCCCACACACACTGACTCTCACTGGGGTATGGGTTCCACACACGTTGACTCTCACTCAGGTACTGGTCCCACGCACAATGGCTCTCACTGGGGTACGGATCCCACACACACTGACTCTCACTGGGGTACGGGTCACACACACACTGACTCTCACTGGGGTATTGGACCCACACACACTGACTCTCACTGGCGTACGGGTCCCATACACACTAACTCTCACTGGGGTACGCTCCCACACACACTGACTCTCACGGGTGTACAGGTCCCACACCCACTGACTCTCACTGGCGTACGGGTCCCATACGCACTAACTCTCACTGGGGTACGGGTCCCACACACACTGACTCTCACTGGGGTATGGGTTCCACACACGTTGACTCTCACTCAGGTACTGGTCCCACGCACAATGGCTCTCACTGGGGTACGGATCCCACACACACTGACTCTTACAGAGGTATGGATCCCACACACAATGACTCTCACTGAAGTACGGGTCCCACACACACTCTCAATGGGGCACGGATCCCTCACACAATGACTCTCACTGAGGTAAGGTTCCCACACACACTCTCACTGGGGCACGGATCCCTCACACACTAACTCTCACTGGGTTACGGGTCCCACACACTGAGTCTCACTGGGGCAAAGGTCCCACACACACTGACTCTCACTGGGGTATTGGACCCACACACACTGACTCTCACGGGGGTACAGGTCCCACACACACTGACTCTCACTGGGTTACGGGTCCCACACAGAATGACTCTCACTGGGGTACGGGTCCCACACACACTAACTCTCACTGAGGTATGAGTCCCACACACACTGACTCTCACTGGGGTATGGGTTCCACACACGTTGACTCTCACTCAGGTACTGGTCCCACGCACAATGGCTCTCACTGGGGTACGGATCCCACACACACTGACTCTCACGGAGGTATGGATCCCACACACAATGACTCTCACTGAAGTACGGGTCCCACACACACTCTCATTGGGGCACGGATCCCTCACACAATGACTCTCACTGCGGTAAGGTTCCCACACACACTCACACTGGGGCACGGATCCCTCACACACTAACTCTCACTGGGTTAAGGGTCTCACACACTGAGTCTCACTGGGGTAAAGGTCCCACACACACTGACTCTCACTGGGGTATGGGACCCACACACACTGACTCTCACGGGGGTACAGGTCCCACGCACACTGACTCTCACTGGGTTACGGGTCCAGCACACGATGACTCTCACTGGGGTATGGGTCCCACACACACTGAGTCTCACTGGGGTACGAGTCCCACACATAATGACTCTCACTGGGGTACGGGTCCCACACCCACTGACTCTCACTGGGGTAAAGGTCCCACACACACTGACTCACACTGGGGTACAGGTCCCACACACACTGACTCTCATTGGCGTACGTGTCCCATACACACTAACACTCACTGGGTTACGGGTCCCACACAGAATGACTCTCACTGGGGTACGGTTCCCACACACACTAACTCTCACTGAGGTATGAGTCCCACACACACTGACTCTCACTGGGGTATGGGTTCCAAACACGTTGACTCTCACTCAGGTACTGGTCCCACGCACAATGGCTCTCACTGGGGTACGGATCCCACACACACTGACTCTCACGGAGGTATGGATCCCACGCACAATGACTCTCACAGAAGTATGGGTCCCACACACACTCTCACTGGGGCACAGATCCCTCAAACAATGACTCTCACTGAGGTTAGGTTCCCACACACACTCTCACTGGGGCACGGATCCCTCACATACTAACTCTCACTGGGTTACGGGTCCCACACACTGAGTCTCACTGGGGTAAAGGTCCCACACACAATGACTCTCACTGGGGTATTGGACCCACACACACTGACTCTCACTGGGGTATGGGTCCCACACACAATGACTCTCACTGGGGTAAAGGTCCCACACACACGGACTCTCACTGGGGTATGGGACCCACACACACTGACTCTCACGGGGGTACAGGTCCCACACACACTGACTCTCACTGTGTTACGGGTCCCACACACACTGACTCTCACTGAAGTATGAGTCCCACACACACTGACTCTCACTGGGGTATGAGTCCCACACACACTGACTCTCACTGAAGTATGAGTACCACACACACTGACTCTCACTCAGGTACTGGTCCCACACCCACTGACTCTCACTGGCGTATGGGTCCCACGCACACTGAATCTCACTGGGGTACGCGTCGCACACACACTGACTCTCACTGGGGTACGTGTCCCACACACACTGACTCTCACTGGGGTACAAACCCACACACACTGACTCTCACTGGGGTACGGTTCCTACACACGCTGACTCTCACTGGGGTATGGGTCTCACACACACTGACTCTCACTGGGGTACAGGTCCCATACACACTGACTTTCACTGGGGTACAGGACCCACACACTCTGACTTTCAATGGGGTACGGTTCCCACACACGATGACTCTCACTGGGGTATGGGTCCCACACACACTGAGTCTCACTGGGGTATGAGTCCCACACAGAATGACTCTCACTGGGGTACGGGTCCCACACCCACTGACTCTCACTGGGGTATTGGACCCACACAAACTGACTCTCACGGGGGTACAGGTCCCACACCCACTGGCTCTCACTGGCGTACGGGTCCCATACACACTAACTCTCACTGGGTTACGGGTCCCACACAGAATGACTCTCACTGGGGCACGGATCCCACACACACTGACTCTCACGGAGGCATGGATCCCACACACAATGACTCTCACTGAAGTACGGGTCCCACATACACTCTCACTGGGGCATGGATCCCTCACACAATGACTCTCACTGAGGTAAGGTTCCCACACACACTCTCACTGGGGCACGGATCCCTCACACACTAACTCTCACTGGGTTACGGGTCCCACACACTGAGTCTCACTGGGGTAAAGGTCCCACACACACTGACTCTCACTGGGGTATGGGTCACACACACACTGACTCTCACTGGGGTACAGATCCCACACACAATGACTCTCAATGGGGTATGGGTCCCACACACACTGGGTCTCACTGGGGTACGGGTCACACACACACTGACTCTCACTGGGGTATTGGACCCACACACACTGACTCTCACGGGGGTACAGATCCCACACACACTGACTCTCACTGGCGTACGGGTCCCATACACACTAACTCTCACTGGGTTACAAGTCCCACACAAAATGACTCTTACTGGGGTACGGGTCCCACACACACTGACTCTCACTGAGGTATGAGTCCCACACACACTGACTCTCACTGGGGTATGGGTTCCACCCACGTTGACTCTCACTCAGGTACTGGTCCCACGCACAAAGGCTCTCACTGGGGTACGGATCCCACACACACTGACTCTCACGGAGGTATGGATCCCACACACAATGACTCTCACTGAAGTACGGGTCCCACACACGCTCTCATTGGGGCACGGATCCCTCACACACTAACTCTCACTGGGTTATGGGTCCCACACACTGAGTCTCACTGGGGTAAAGGTCCCACACACACTGACTCTCACTGGGGTATGGGACCCACACACATTGACTCTCACGGGGGTACAGGTCCCACACACACTGACTCTCACTGGGTTATGGGTCCCACACACGGTGACTCTCACCGGGGTACAGGTCCCACACACGCTGACTCTCACTGGGGTTTGGGTCCCACACACACTGACTCTCACTGGGGTATGGGAACCACACACACTGTCACTCACTTGGGTACGGGTCCCACACACGCTGACTCTCACTGGGGTACGGGTCCCACACACACTGACTCTCACTGGGGTACGGGTCCCACACACACTGACTCTCACTGGGGTATGGGTCCCACACACACTGAATCTCACTGGGGTACGGGTCCCACACACACTGACTCTCACTGGGGTACGGGTCCCACACACACTGAATCTCACTGGGGTACAGCTCCCACACACACTGACTCTCACTGGGGTACAGCTCCCACACACACTGATTCTCACTGGGGTACTGGACCCACACACACTGACTCTCACTGGTGCATGGATCCCACACACACTGACTCTCACTGGGGTACGGGTCCCACACACACTGACTCTCACTGGGGTACAGCTCCCACACACAATGACTCTCACTGGGGTACGGGTTCCACGCATACTGACTCTCACTGGGGAATGGGTCCCAAACACACTGATTCTCATTGGGGTACAGGACCAACACACACTGACTCTCACTGGGGTACGGGTTCCACACACACTGACTCTCACTGGCGTACGGGTCACACAAACACACTAACGCTCACTGGGGTACGGGTCCCACACACACTGACTCTCACTGGGGTACGGATCCCACACACACTGACTCTCACTGGGGTACGGGTCCCACACACACTGACTCTCACTGGAGTACGGGTCCCACACACACTGACTCTCACTGGGGTATGCGTCACACACACACTGACTCTCACTGGGATACGGAACCCACACACACTGACTCTCACTGAGGTACGGGTCGCACATACAATGACTCTCACTGGGGTACGGGTCCCACACACACTGACGCTCACGGGGGGACAAACCCACACACACTTACTCTCAATGAGGTATGGTTCCCACACACAATGACTCTAACTGGGGTACGGGTCCCACACACACTGACTCTCACTGGGGTACGGGACACACACACACTGACTCTCAATGGGGTACGGGTCCCACCCACACTGACTCACACTGGGGTACGGGTCGCACACACACTGACTCTCACAGGGTTATGGGTCCGACATACACTGACTCTCACTGGGGTACGATTCCCACACACACTGACTCTCACTTGGTTATGGGTCCCACACACAGTGACTCTCACTGTGGTACAGGTCCCACACACATTGAATAACTGGCGAACGGGACCCACGCACACTAACTCTCACTGGGATACAGGTTCCACACACACTGAATCTCACTGGGGTACGGGTCCCACACACAGTGACTCTCACTGAGGTATGGTTCCCACACACAATGACTCTCACAGGGGTACGGGTCCCACACACAATGACTCTCACTGAGGTACGGGTCCCACACACACTTTCTATCACAAGGGTACGGGTCCGACACACACTGATTCTCACTGGCGTACGGGTCCCACACACACTGACTCTCACTGGGGTATGGGTCCCACACACAATGACTCTCACTGGGGTATGGGTCCCACACATACTGACTAACACTGGGGAATGGGTCCCACACACACTGATTCTCACTGGGGTACTGGACCCACACACACTGACTCTCACTGGGGTACAGCTCCCACACACACTGACTCTCACTGCAGTGCGGGTTCCACACCTACTAACTCTCACTGGGGAATGGGTCCCACACACACTGACTCTCACTGGGGTAGGGGTCCCACACACACTGAATCTCACTGGCGTACGGGGCACACAAACACACTAACTCTCACTGGGGTACAGGACCCACACACGCTGACTCTCACTGGGGAACGGATCCCACACACACTGACTCTCACTGGGGTACGGGTCCCACACACACTGACTCTCACTGGGGTACGGGTCCCACACACACTGACTCTCACTGGGGTACGGGTCCCACACACACTGACTCTCACTGGGGTACGGGTCCCACACACACTGACTCTCACTGGGGTACAGCTCCCACACACACTGACTCTCACTGGGGTACTGGTCCCACACACACTGACTCTCACTGGGGTACGGGTCCCACACACACTGACTCTCACTGGGGTAAGGGTTCCACACATACTGACTCTCAATGGGGAATCGGTCCCACACACACTGACTCTCACTGGTGTAAGGGTCCCACCCACACTGACTCTCACTGGCGTAGGGGTCACACAAACACACTAACTCTCACTGGGCTAAACGTCCCAAACACAATGTCTCTCACTGGGGTATGGGTCCCACACACACTGACTCTCACTGGGGTATGGGTCACACACACAGTGACTCTCACTGTGGTACAGGTCCCACACACATTGAATAACTGGCGAACGGGACCCACACACACTAACTCTCACTGGGGTACAGGTTCCACACACACTGAATCTCACTGGGGTACAGGTCCCACACACAGTGACTCTCACTGAGGTATGGGTCCCACACACACTGACTCTCACTGGGGTATGGGTCCCACACACATTGACTCTCACTGTGGTACACGTCCCACAAACATTGAATAACTGGCGAACGGGACCCACACACACTAACTCTCACTGGGGTACAGGTTCCACACACACACTGAATCTCACTGGGGTACAGGTCCCACACACAGTGACTCTCACTGAGGTATGGTTCCCACACACAATGACTCTCACTGGGGTATGGGTCGCACACACAATGACTCTCACTGAGGTACGGGTCCCACACAAACTGAATCTCACAGGGGTACGGGTCCCACACACAATGATTCTCACTGGGGTACGGGTCCCACACACACTGACTCTCACTGGAGTACGGGTCCCATTCACACTGACTCTCAATGAGGTATGGTTCCCACACACAAGGACTCTCACTGGGGTATGGATCCCACACAAAATGACTCTCACTGGGGTACGGGACAAACACACACTGACTCTCTCTGGGGTACGGGTCCCACCCTCACTGACTCACAGTGGGGTACGGGTCGCACACACACTGACTCTCACAGGGTTATGGGTCCCATTCACACTGACTCTCCACTGGGGTATGGGTCCCACACACACTGACACTCACTGTGGTACACGTCCCACACACATTGAATCACTGGCGAACCGGATCCACACACACTAACTCTCACTGGGGTACAGATCCCACACACACTGACTCTCACTGGGGTACGGGTTCCACACACACTGACTCTCACTGGCGTACGGGTCACACAAACACACTAACGCTCACTGGGGTACGGGTCCCACACACACTGACTCTCACTGGGGTATGCGTCACACACACACTGACTCTCACTGGGATACGGAACCCACACACACTGACTCTCACTGAGGTACGGGTCGCACATACAATGACTCTCACTGGGGTACGGGTCCCACACACACTGACGCTCACGGGGGGACAAACCCACACACACTGACTCTCAATGAGGTATGGTTCCCACACACAATGACTCTCACTGGGGTATGGGTCCCACACACACTGACTCTAACTGGGGTACGGGTCCCACACACACTGACTCTCACTGGGGTACGGGACACACACACACTGACTCTCAATGGGGTACGGGTCCCACCCACACTGACTCACACTGGGGTACGGGTCGCACACACACTGACTCTCACAGGGTTATGGGTCCGACATACACTGACTCTCACTGGGGTACGATTCCCACACACACTGACTCTCACTGGGGTATGGGTCCCACACACAGTGACTCTCACTGTGGTACAGGTCCCACACACATTGAATAACTGGCGAACGGGACCCACACACACTAACTCTCACTGGGATACAGGTTCCACACACACTGAATCTCACTGGGGTACGGGTCCCACACACAGTGACTCTCACTGAGGTATGGTTCCCACACACAATGACTCTCACAGGGGTACGGGTCCCACACACAATGACTCTCACTGAGGTACGGGTCCCACACACACTTTCTCTCACAGGGGTACGGGTCCCACACACACTGACTCTCACTGGAGTACGGGTCCCATTCACACTGACTCTCAATGAGGTATGGTTCCCACACACAAGGACTCTCACTGGGGTATGGATCCCACACAAAATGACTCTCACTGGGGTACGGGACAAACACACACTGACTCTCTCTGGGGTACGGGTCCCACCCTCACTGACTCACAGTGGGGTACGGGTCGCACACACACTGACTCTCACAGGGTTATGGGTCCCATTCACACTGACTCTCCACTGGGGTATGGGTCCCACACACACTGACACTCACTGTGGTACACGTCCCACACACATTGAATCACTGGCGAACCGGACCCACACACACTAACTCTCACTGGGGTACAGATCCCACACACACTGACTCTCACTGGGGTACGGGTTCCACACACACTGACTCTCACTGGCGTACGGGTCACACAAACACACTAACGCTCACTGGGGTACGGGTCCCACACACACTGACTCTCACTGGGGTATGCGTCACACACACACTGACTCTCACTGGGATACGGAACCCACACACACTGACTCTCACTGAGGTACGGGTCACACATACAATGACTCTCACTGGGGTACGGGTCCCACACACACTGACGCTCACGGGGGGACAAACCCACACACACTGACTCTCAATGAGGTATGGTTCCCACACACAATGACTCTCACTGGGGTATGGGTCCCACACACACTGACTCTAACTGGGGTACGGGTCCCACACACACTGACTCTCACTGGGGTACGGGACACACACACACTGACTCTCAATGGGGTACGGGTCCCACCCACACTGACTCACACTGGGGTACGGATCGCACACACACTGACTCTCACAGGGTTATGGGTCCGACATACACTGACTCTCACTGGGGTACGATTCCCACACACACTGACTCTCACTGGGGTATGGGTCCCACACACAGTGACTCTCACTGTGGTACAGGTCCCACACACATTGAATAACTGGCGAACGGGACCCACACACACTAACTCTCACTGGGATACAGGTTCCACACACACTGAATCTCACTGGGGTACGGGTCCCACACACAGTGACTCTCACTGAGGTATGGTTCCCACACACAATGACTCTCACAGGGGTACGGGTCCCACACACAATGACTCTCACTGAGGTACGGGTCCCACACACACTTTCTATCACAAGGGTACGGGTCCGACACACACTGATTCTCACTGGCGTACGGGTCCCACACACACTGACTCTCACTGGGGTACAGCTCCCACACACAATGACTCTCACTGGGGTAAGGGTCCCACACACACTGACTCTCACTGGGGTAGCGGTCACACAAACACACTAACTCTCACTGGGCTAAACGTCCCAAACACAATGTCTCTCACTGGTGTACAGGTCCCATTCACACTGACTCTCACTGGGGTACGGGTCCCACACACAGTGACTCTCACTGAGGTATGGTTCCCACACACAATGACTCTCACTGGGGTATGGGTCGCACACACAATGACTCTCACTGAGGTACGGGTCCCACACAAACTGAATCTCACTGGGGTACGGGTCCCACACACAATGATTCTCACTGGGGTACGGGTCCCACACACACTGACTCTCACTGGAGTACGGGTCCCATTCACACTGACTCTCAATGAGGTATGGTTCCCACACACAAGGACTCTCACTGGGGTATGGATCCCACACAAAATGACTCTCACTGGGGTACGGGACAAACACACACTGACTCTCTCTGGGGTACGGGTCCCACCCTCACTGACTCACAGTGGGGTACGGGTCGCACACACACTGATTCTCACAGGGTTATGGGTCCCATTCACACTGACTCTCCACTGGGGTATGGGTCCCACACACACTGACACTCACTGTGGTACACGTCCCACACACATTGAATCACTGGCGAACCGGACCCACACACACTAACTCTCACTGGGGTACAGGTCCCACACACACTGACTCTCACTGAGGTATGAGTCCCACACATACTGACTCTCACTGGGGTACGGATCCCACACACACTGACTCTCACTGGGGTACGGATCCCACACACACTGACTCTCACTGAGGTATGGTTCCCACACACACTGACTCTCACTGGGGTACGGATCCCACACACACTGACTCTCACTGAGGTATGGTTCCCACACACACTGACTCTCACTGGGGTACGGATCCCACACACACTGACTCTCACTGAGGTATGGTTCCCACACACACTGACTCTCACTGGGGTACGGATCCCACACACAATGACTCTCACTGAGGTACGGGTCCCACACACACTGACTCTCACAAGGGTACGGGTCCCACACACACTGAATCTCACTGGGGTACGGGTCCCACACACACTGACTCTCACTCAGGTGCGGGTCCCACACACACTGACTCTCACTGGGTTTTGTCCCTGTTTCCCTTGCCCTGGGCATCACCGTGCCTGTGGTGGAGGCATCCAGTATTAGGACAGGAGCATCAGAACAAGGAACGGTACTGGCTATCTGGGAATGGGGATAACAGGTGTGGAGTCGTGGAGTCTGCAGTTTGCCATGAGAATCGCTGTAGCAAATCCCCCAAATACGCTAATGATGTTGGGCATCGGCTAAACCAAACTTTGGTCTCATTGAGAACAGTGCTTCTTAGCCTGGAGATAAGTTCAGATGACTTCCCTATGAGCAGGGCAGGGCTGCATAGCGTATTAACCAAATCTGAAAGACTTCAGCCTTTGGTAAGCTGCTGCATGGCAGAAAAGTCACAAATGGTGTCACAGGAAGCGAGTATACAGCCAACAGGAAACTGCACTCCTGTGCAAGAATTTTAATGCTCTATCTGTCAATTGTATACGGTTACCCACAATCAGTTGATGAAAGTGAAGGGTTTTTTTTAAACATACGAGGTAATGACAGAATTGGAAAAGAGATATTGGAAACTCACTCCCCTGATCCATCTAGTGGTCAGGTTCTGTAACTACAGTGTGACAGTTTACACAAGCCAGCTTGAATGGGGAATGTTGACATAGACATTTGCAGCGGAAAATGTATTCACAAAATGTCGTTTTCAGGTGAAGCAGGGTTAGCGTGAGGGCTGGCGATCACTGGATCATCAGAAAATGCAGATTTAATTCAGACCTCATTTTAAAATGATAAAAGGATTCTATACAGTAGATGGAAAGAAACTATTTCCTCATAAGGTGGTTGTGGGGGTCCAGATCAAGGGGGCAGGCTCTTAAAATGGTTGGGCTGTTGAGCGGAATCAGGAAACATCTCCTTGGAACTGAGATGAGGAGAAATTTCTTCACCCAGAGAGTGGTGAGCCTGTGGAATTCGTTACCAAAGAAAGTAGTTGAGACCAAAACATGGTATGGTTTCAAGATGGAGTTAGATATAGCTCTTGAAGTGAAAGGGATCAAAGGGTATGGGGAGAAAGCGGGAGCAGGCTATTGAGTTGGATGATCAGCCATGATCATAATGAATGGCGGAGCAGGCTCGAAGGGCCGAATGGCCTACTCCTGCTCCTAGTTTCCATGTTTCTATGTGATGAAAATCTGGAATTCTCCCGGTAACATTGTGGACGCTGGGTGTCAGTTGGAGCTGTCGACACTAAGATGGATAGATTTTTGTTGGGAAGGGTCCTAAGGGGTACAGAAACAAGGTGTGTAAATAGAGTCGAGGTGCAGATCAACCGTGGCCTAACTGAAGAGCAGAACAGGCTCGAGGGGCTGAATGGCCTCCTCTCGTTCCTTTGTCCAGCCAGGCTGTGTGAAAATTAAGTCAGCCTGCCTGAACCACATCTAGCCACTTGCTACACAGTGAGTGCCATAGTGGCTTTGGAAAATGTTCAGAGGAACACCACCAGGAAGATGCCTGGCTTAAAACACCTGAAGCTACCCAGATAGGCTTTAGAAGTTGAGTCTGGTTGGAGATGGACAGGAGCAGGAAGAGGCCATTCAGCCCCTCAAGCCTGCTCCGCCATTCCATTAGATCATGGCTGATTTGTACCTCAACTCTAGCCACCCACCTTTGCTCCATATCATTTGGTGCCCTTACCCATCAAAAACGTTGTGGATTCTGAGAGAGGTGTTTAAAATGCTGGCAGGACTATGTTCATATTAATAGTTAGATAAATTTTATGGAATAACTTAGAATGTACAGCACACAAACAGGCCATTTGGCCCATCTGTGTTCAAGTTACAATCCTGTCACCATTAACTGAGTGCTGCAGCTGTGTGCAAGAGCAGTTGCTATTAATTGGAGAAAGGTTCGGGCATTATTCTTAAGTATGTATAAGAACCGGTTTCCACCTATGTTGAGGAGGGAAAGAGTCTGTGCCTGTGTTCTCTGTGTTTTGTGAATAAACCTATGTTAAGAAAGACTGGCTCCAGATTCCTCCTTTACTCAGTGAATGAGCAGTGAATTATAATAATCTGGTCTATATTGCTGAAAAAGTGGACATGTCGAAGTTTTTCATCTTGCAATCATCAGGACACTTTGCAAGAATACCAATATAAGGAGAAAACAACAATTTATACTGTATGAGAAGAGGATGCTGATTGATTGGCAAGTGGACTCTGATTGGGAGAGGCATTGCCATGGAGAATGATCAGTGATGGTGACTGACAGTTAACTGCCAAGCATTGTTTGAAATTTAAGCCAGGCAGCTTGATTCTGATTGGTCATGGCATTTCCCTGAGGAATGAGTCAGCGAATGGCCATCACTTATTTTGTTTAGCTGAAACAGGCGCAATGTGTGTACATGTTCTTTCTGTCTGACCTGTGTACTAATCCTGTGCGTTCAAATGAACCACACTGCGAGCCTGCCTGACAATCTTAATTTGGTTGTCAGTGTAATTCTTAGCTCATTGAGGATTATTTAGCAAATGTTGTCCATTCGCGGAATCACATCTAATGTTGGGCACTGTGTTTTGAGTTTAGCAAGCACGGGCTGGTTGGGTAGGGCCTGAACCCTGTCCATCGCGAACAGCGGCTGAGACATGCTGTTTGATATGATCCGCCACTCTTTGGGACTTTCGGCCTACACAGCTAGCAAATTGTTGTTTTCTCCTTATATTGGTATTCTTGCAAAGTGTCCTGATGAGTGCAAGACGAACAGCTTTGACATGTCTCTTTGTTCAGCAATACTCAAGCTCTGTACTACCAAACGACAGTCTGGTCTGTGCCGGTGTTTATATTCCACACGAGCCTCCTCCCACCCCATTTTACCTCCCCCTTCCCACCCCCCTCAATCGCCATATCTTTCTATTCCTTTCTCCCTCATGTGTTTATCCAGCTTCCCCATTAAATACATCTCTGCTATTCACCTCGACTGCACTCCACACCACCCCGCCACCCACCCCCCCCCTCCCCCACCACCACCATGGTAGTGAGTTCCACATTCTCCCCACTCTCTGGGTAAACACATTGTTCCTGAATCCCCTAACTTACGTTGATGGCCTCTGGTTCTGGTCTCTCACCCACAGTTGGGAATGTCTTGTCTACATCAAGGCAGAGACTGATAGATTTCCAGCTGTTAAAGCTATCGAGGGATATGGGGATAATGTGGTGAAATGGCATTGAGCTAAAAGATCAGCCAACAATCTAGTTGAATGGCAGAACAGGCTCGAGGGGCCAAATGGCCACTTGCTCATATATACGAACATACAAATTAGGACTAGGCTACTCGGCCCCTCGAGCCTGCTCCACTATTCAATAAGATCTGATTGTAACCTCAGCTCCACATTCCTGCCTACCCCCGATAACCTTTCACCCCCTTGTTCATCAAGAATCTAACCACCTCTGCCTTAAAAATATTTAAAAACTCTGCTTTCGCCACCTCTTGAGGAAGAGAGTTCCAAAGACTTGTGACCCTCAGAGAAAAAATTTCTCCTCACCTCTGTCTTAAATGGGTGACCCCTTATTTATAAACAGTGACCCCCTAGTTCTAGATTCTCCCACGAGCGGAAACACCCTCTCCACATCCACCCTGTCAAGACTCCTCAGGATCTTAAAGGTTTCACTTAAGTCACCTCTTACTCTTCTAAACTCCAGCAGATACAAGCCCAGCCTGTCCAGCCTTTCCTCATAAAGACAACCCGCTCATTCCTGGTACTAGTCTAATAAACCTTCTCTGAACTGCTTCTCACACATATGCATCTTTCTTTAAATAAGAAGACCAATACTGTACACAGGACTCCAGATGTGGCCTCACAAGTGCCCTGTATAACTGAAGCATAACCTCCCTATATTTGTATTCAATTCCCCTCGCAATAGATGATAACATTCTATTAGCTTTCCTAATGACCTACTGTACCTGCATACTGATCTTTTGTGATTCACGCACTAGGACACCCAGATCCTTCTGCATCTCAGAGCTCTGCAATGTCTCACCACTTAGATAATAAGCTTCTTTTTTATTCCTCTTTCCAAAATGAACACTGGCAAATGTGAAATTGTCCATTTTGGCAGGAAGAATAAAAAAGAAGCTTATTATCTAAGTGGTGAGAGATTGCAGAGCTCTGAGATGCAGAGGGATCTGGATGTCCTATTGAATGAATTATATTCGATTTTCCAGATCTTTGCCTACTCACTTAACTTATCTATGTCCCTTTGTAGCCTCCTTACCTACACAATTTACCTACTTATCTTTCAGTCATCAGCAAATCTAGCAACCATTCCTTTGGTCCCTTCATCCAATTCATTTATGTAAATTGTGTATATAAACTTGTGCTCCAATGTCCCTACAGCACCCTAACAGAACCTTTCATCATTTTAAAGACCTCTGTCTATCAGGTTACCCTGAGCCTTCCCTTTCCTGGAGGAAAGAACCCCCTGCCTGTCCAGCCTTTAGAGATAGTTACACCTTCATCATGGCTGTTCTGGTTGTGGTCTCAACTCTCCTTTGCCATCTGCTCCTCATAACCCTCGAGTCCCTTGTCGATCAGAAATCTGCCTAACCTCCCTTGAACAAATTCAATGACCCAGCCTCCACTTCTCTCTGGGGAAGAGAATTCCACAGACTAATGACCCCCTGAGAGAAAAAAATTCCTCGTCTCCATCTTAAATGGTAGACCCCTTATTCTTTAACTGTGTCCCCTGGTTCTAGTCTCCCCCACAAGAGAAAACATCCTCCCGGTACCCACCCTATCAAATCCCCCCAGGATCTTATACGTTTCAATAAGATTACCACTCATTTATCCAAACTCCGATGGGTATGGGCCCAATCTGTTTAACCTTTCTTCATAAGACAAACTCCTCATCCTAGGAATGAGTCAAGTGAACCTCCTCTGTGCTGCTTCTCCTGGAATGATATCCTTTTTCAAATAAGGAGACCAAAACTATACACAGCACTCCAGATGTGTCTCACCAAGGCCTTGAATGGCCTACTCCTGCACCTATGTTCCCCTCAGTTCTGGTTTTATCCATGACAATCTAGGTTAGTAAGAGTCATGTCTATGGTTTGCGCAACGAGAGAGCGATGTTGAAGGTCAAGAGGCCTTTGTACTCCCAAAGGATCGTAGGCCTCTAGAAATGAGTGGCCGACTTGTGAATTGAGTGCTTATTCATTTCTGTCAGAGCTGCATTAACAAATATGGCAGCTTTAACATCATAAAACATCCCAACGCACTTGGCAGGACTGTTGTCAAACAAAATGAGCCTCATATCAATCACAGGCTATGTCTTGCTCTCCCTTCTTCCTTCTGGTTGACAACCACACCTCCAGCTTCAATGTCCGCTCTTTAAAAACATCAAGGGATATGGGGATAGTGTGGGACAATGGTGTCAAAGTCAAAGATCAGCCATGATCTCATTGAATGGTAGAATGGGCTCCAAGGGCTGAATGGCCTCCTCCTGCTCCTATTTCTTATATTCTTATGAGATCATTAGAACAGGTGACCAAACGCTTGGTCAATGAGGTACACTTTAAGGAGGGGAGAGATTGGGAGAGGTTTGAGGAGGGAATTCCTGAGCTTAGAATCCCAGGCAGCCAAAGGCAAGGCCGCCAATGGTGGAGCGACGGGAATCGGGGGATGCGCAACAGGCCGGAATCGGAGGAGCTTGAAGGCTGGAGGACAACACTGCAATAGGGAGGAGTGAAGCCATGGGAGAGATCTGTAAACAAGGGCTGGCCTTTTTAAAATTGAGGCATTACCTGACCGATTGCCAGTGTAGCTCAACGAGCAGAGTTGGGGTCAAGTTGAACTGGACTTGGTGCACATTAGGATATGGGGCAACAGAGTTTGGATGGTGTCAGATGTAGAGGTAACAAAGGCATGGTGAGCGCTTCAGCAGCAGGTCAGCTGAGGCAGGACTAGCCCTGGCTAGATTAGTATCTGTCTGCAGCAAAGGTCACCATGTACCTAATGTAGGTGGAATACTCCTCGTCCTTCAGGTACCACATCCTAGGAGGGCATTGGCAACCATAGGCTTGGTCCATGATTCTGCTTGGCGAAGTACAGCAGTGGTTTGCCGTTGCCTTCTGCAGGATGGCTGACCAGAAGATCCTCTCGCTCTTACTGCCTGCCATCAGGTGTTCTGGAAGGACTTACAGGCTGATAATCAACCTGTCTGGCCACATTATGAACCACACCTCCTACGGCCATCTAGTCCTGAGGTGGGATTTGAACCCGGAGCTCCTAGGCCCAGAGGTAGGGATGCTACCATTGTATCTCATCGGGGGGGATTTGAAAGAATATAATTTCGCTGGGCAGGTTTTGACCCTCTCTGTGGGGCATCAGAGAAGAATTTTTCAAGCTTCCATTCCTCCCCTTAATGGTCCTTAGGCTTTTTATCTGTTTTTTTTTGCCCCAAGAGGGGAGGAATTACATGCCTGCTGATGGGGTGGGGAGGGTTCAGTGTAGAACCATGATGGGAATGACCATTTGGGTGTGGGCCAGGATCGATGGGAGAGCTTTGTTTACTCAGTCCGCCCTTTCCATTGTTTGGAAGGTAGGAATGGGGATTATTTTTATTCTCTCACGGGACGTGAGTGTCACAGGCGAGGCCAGAGTTTGTTACCCATCCCTAATTGCCCTTGAGAGAAAAGAAAAATCACCATGCTCTGTATGTGACGTCCAACCAATGGAAAATCTCAGATTAGCGAGATATAACAAGTGATGTTCCTCAGGGATCTGTTCCTGAGGCTCATTTCTTCACCAATATTCAGCAATGACTAGGATGAAGGGATAGCTGTTTAGACCCTGGGGCCTGTCCCTGCATGCCCTGTTATTCAGTCTCCATCTCTCTCTCTCTCTACTACCTCGAAGGACAAGGGCAGCAGACACATGGGAACTACAAGTTCCCCTCCCAGCCACACCCACCACCCTGACTTGGAAATATATCGGCCGTTCCTTCGCTGTCACTGGGTCAAAATCCTGGAACTCCCTCCCTGACAGCACGGTGGGTGTACCTACATCACAGGGGCTGCAGCGGTTCAAGAAGGCAGCTCACCCACCACCTTCTCAAGGGGCAGTTAGGGATGGGCAATAAAAGCTGGGCCCAGCCAGTGACGCCCACATCCCGTGAATGAGTAAAAAAATACAAAGGTGGGGGGAAGCGATGCTTCAGACACACACAGCCTTGGTCAGTGCCCATCTGGAGTAACTGTGGGGTCTGCAAGCCCCTCCTCAGGGTAGAGTGGCTTTGAAGGAGATGCTGCACAGATTCACCAGAACACGGCGGCTTAAAGGGTTAAACTATGAGGGCAGGTCAAACAGGCCCAGCCTTGTATTCCCTCGAGTGTAGAGGAATAAGGGCAGATCTAATTGAGGGGTTTAAGATGATTGAAGGATTCGATAGGGTTGATAGAGAGAAACTATTTCCTGTGGGGGAGGTTGGGGGCGGGGAGTGCAGAACACGGGGGCAGAACCTGCAAATGCACGTCAGGCTGTTCAGGACTGATGTCAGGAAGCACTTGTTCACACAAAGGGGAGTGCAAATCTCTCTCTCTCTCAAAAGGCTGTGAATGCTGGGGTTAATTGGAGTTTTCAAGACTGAGATTGATGGATCTTTGTTGGATAAGGGGGTTAAGAGGCATGGAGCAAGAAGAGGGAAACACAGTTGAGGGGCAGATTAATCCTGGTGGGACAGGGCAACAGGCCTCTTCCTGTCAGTAATGTTCCAATGGACCCACCCCACCCCATTTAGTGGAGGTGATGGTGTAGTGGTATTATCACTAGACTCATAACCCAGAAACCTAGGATAATGTTCTAGGAATGTGGGTTCAAATCCTGCCATAGCAGATGATGGAACTGAATGCAATAAAAATATGGAATTAAAGGCCTAATGATGACTATGAAGCCATTGCTGATTTTTTTTTTGGTAAAAATCCATCTGGTTCACTAATGTCCTTTAGGGAAGGAAATCTGCTGTCTATACCTGGTCTGGCCTATATGTGACTCCAGACCCACAGCAATGTGGCTGATTCTTAAATGCCCCCTGAAATGGCCGAGCAACCCACTCAGTTGTATCAAACTGCGACAAAATCTCAGAAAAGGAATGAAACCGGACAGACCACCCGGCATCGATCTAGGCACCGGAACCGACAACAGCAAACTCAGCCCTGTCAACCCTGCAAAGCCCTCCTTACTAACATCTGGGGGCTAGTGCCAAAATTGGGAGAGCTGACTCACAGACTAGTCAAGCGACATCGTCATCCTCACGGAATCATACATTACAGATAATGTCCCAGACACCACCTTCACCATCCCTGGGTATGTCCTGTCCCACCAGCAGGACAGACCCAGCAGAGGTGGGGGGACAGTGGTATACTGTCGGGAGGGAGTTGCCCTGGGAATCCTCATCATCGACTCCGGACCCCATGAAGTCTCATGGCATCAGGTCAAACATGGGCAAGGAAACCTCCTGCCGATTACCATGTACCGCCCTCACTCAGCTGATGAATCAATGCTCCTCCATGTTGAACACCGCTTGGAGGAAGCACTGAGGGTGGCAAGGTACAGAATGTACCCTGGGTGGGGGCCTTCAATGACCATCACCAAGAGCGGCTTGATAGCACCACTACTGACCGAGCTGGCCAAGTCCTAAAGGACTGCAGCAAGCGGTGAGGGAACCAACAAGATGGGAAAATATACTTGACCTCATCCTCACCAATCTGCTTGCCGCAGATGCACCTATCCATGACAGTACCGGTAGGAGTGACCACCGCACAGTCATTGTGGAGACAAAGTCCTGCCTTCACATTGAGGATAACCTCCATCATGCTAAAAGGGCTGGATTTTGAACAGATCTAGCAATTCAAGACTGGGCATCCATGAGGCGCTGTGGGCCATCAGCAGCAGCACAATTGCACTCAAACACAATCTGTAACCTCATGGCCCAGCATATCCCCCATTCTACCATTACCATCAAGCCAGGGGATCAACCCTGGTTCAATGAAGAGTGCAGAAGGGCATGCCAGGAGCAGCACCAGGCAACACCTAAAAATGAGTTGTCAACCAGGTGAAGTTACAACACGAGGCTACTTGTGTGCCAAACAGCATAAGCAGCAAGTGATAGACAGAGCTAAGTGATCCCACAACCAATGGATCAGATAAGCTCAGTAGCGCTGCCACATCCAGTCGTGAATGGTGGTGGACAATTGAACAACTCACTGGAGGAGATGGCTTCACAAATATCTCCATCCTCAATGATGGAGGAGCCCAGCACATGAGTGCAAAAGATAAGGCTGAAGCATTTGCTACAATCTTCAGCCAGAAGTGCCGAGTGGATGATCCATCTCAGCCTCCTCCGGAGGTCCCCAGCATCACAGATGCCAGTTTTCAGCCAATTCGATCCACTCCACATGATATCAAGAAATGGCTGACGGCCTGGGTACTGTGAAGGCTATGGGCCCTGATAATAGTACTGAAGACTTGTGCTTCCGAACTTGCTGTGCCCCTAGCCAAGCTGCTCCAGTAGAGCTGCAACACTGGCATCTACCCGGCTATGCGGAAAATTGCCCAGGTATGTCTTGTACACAAAAAGCAGGACAAATCTAACCTGGCCAATTACCGCCCCATCAGTCTACTCTCGATCATCAGTAAATTAACGGAAGGGGTCAGCAACAGTGCTGATCAAGCAGCACTTGCTTAGCAATAACCTGTTCACTGATGCCCAGGGTTCTGCCAGGGCCACTCAGCTCCTGACCTCATTACAGCTTTGATTCAAACATGGACAATAGAGCTGAACTCCCAAGGTGAGGTGAGTGTGACTGCCCTTGACATCAAGGCCGCAATTGAATGAGTGTGGTATCAAGGAACCCCAGCAAAACTGGAATCAATGGGAATCAGGGGGAAAACTCTCCACTAGCTGGAGTCATACCGAGCACAAAGGAAGATGGTTGTGGTTGTTGGAGGTCAGTCATCTCAGCTCCAGGACATCACTGCAGGAGTTCCTCAGGGTAGTGTCCTCGGCCCAACCATCTTCAGCTGCTTTATCAATGACCTTCCTTCCAGCATAAGGTCAGAAGTGGGGATGTTCGCTGATGATTGCACAATGTTCAGCACCGTTCGTGACTCCTCAGATACTGAAGCAGTCCATGTCCAAATGCAGCAAGACCTGGACAATATCCAGGCTGGGCTGACAAGTGGCAAGTAACATTCAAGTCAGGAGTGTGATGGAATACTCTCCACTTGCCTGGATGAGTGCAGCTCCCACAACACTCAAGAACTCGACACCATCCAGGACAAAGCAGCCCTCTTGATGGGCAGCACATCCACAAATATTCACTTCCTCCACCATCAACGCACAGCAACGGCAGCGTGTGCCATCTACAAGATGCACTACAGCAACTCACCAAGGATCCTTCGACAGCACCTTCCAAACCCACGACCACTATCATCTAGAAGGACAAGGGCAGCAGATAGATGGGAACACCACCACCTGGAAGTTCCCCTCCAAGCCACACACCATCCTGACTTGGAAATATATCGGCCGTTCCTTCACTGTCGCTGGGTCAAAATCCTGGAACTCCCTAACAGCACTGTGGGTGTACCTACACCACAGGGACTCCAGCGGTTCAAGAAGACAGCTCACCACCACCTTCTCAATGGCAACTAGAAATAGGCAATAAAGGCTGGCCCAGCCAGCGAAGCCCACATCCCGTGCATGAATTAAAAAACCAACGT